>NC_083769.1:6846700-7114200 GCF_963514075.1 Conger conger
AATAGGTAAGATTTTTGTGTTAAAACATTGGCATTCACAGAGAAGGGGGAGAGATAAACAGTGTTGTGGTTTGAGGGTGTTTTGTTGTTGCAATTCCTCTCTCGACTGTCCGAAATGACCTATTGTACCTTTAAACGTAAAAGTGGCCACTATTGCCCAGGCTCAGTGCGACAGCAGCGCCTCGTCTTGGCTCACCTGCTTTCCCGAATGACACCATGATGTCAGCAGTCCCGTCGTAGAGGCGTGTGAATGTCAGTGGGGTGACTTCGCTCCACACTTTGAACGCCCGTGCGAACGCATCGTCAGTCACAGAGGCTTCCATGTCTGGGGAGTAGTTCATGATCCTGCGGAGCGAAACCACAGCCTACGTTCAGTTCACCTCAAACGTAAGAGTTTGGGATTCAAATACTTTTACGCATTACATGGTGTATTGGAACCAATGGAATACTCCCAAAAAGTGCAAACCATGCCTTCTGGTCCTCTAGATTGGCTCCAGATCAATCGAGCACAGAGAAGTATTTGAATCCAAATAAATTATGTATTTTACCCAGGTGTTAATTACAATTTTTGTTGCAATTTCTTTTTTTTCACAATGATTTCCAGACCCCCTCAGCCCCTCCCAACCTATTGTTTGGGAACCACCACAAAACTGGATCTATAAAATGAGACTGGATGGGTCAAATGGATTAAGGGGAGAATGGAACATCAATGGAGCCAATAGCAGGACATCGATCGGGTCAGCCGATCTTATTTGTGATTGGACGGGCCTACCTGTAAGTAACGTCGTTGTGGTCCCATTTGAGGTCCCCGGCGAAGGTCTGGTAGTTACGGATGTCAGGGACTCCGCAGCGGGGCTGCTTCATGGCGGTGACCGTGGGCTGGTCCAGCTGTCCGGTCTCTTCCAGGCCCAGCTGCCTCTGGAGCCTCTTCAGGGCCTTGGACGTGGACATGGCAGGCAGCAGGCCGCTACGATGCTGCACGTTCATGTAGCCGAACCGCCGCAGGTAATCCTACAAGGACACAAGGTCATTTCACCGGTGAGATACATCACTTTCATCTCATGCAGTCTCATCTGCTGTAAACGAATGCAATCTAGTCCTTCTGCATTTGATATGCATCACTATGCTCATATACAGCCAAATTCACTTAAATCTAATACATTTGTATTTCGCAGCGAGAAAAATATTTAAATCTGACAGAATCAAATTGACTTTAATCAAATTGAATCCAGTCGAAATCTAATTATAATCTTTTTCTAGGCAAAGCATGAATCAGACCTGGCATAATTACTATTTGATATGTTTTAACCTTTTAGACACCATTACAATTGCTTCAGATTACTGGCAATTTTAGAAGCAACTCAAGGATCCCTGACAGTTTATACACATGTTGTCAATGTCTCAAGAGATTAGGTATTTAAAAAATGAATAAGTTATTGTCATGGCATTATATTTCCAAATGATTAAATTATATTTTTATGACTGAAAAAGCACTGTAGAAAAAAGGTTTTTGCCTGCAGATTAACAGTTAACAAATATATAAAAAAGCAGACAACTTAAGCAACACTATTGCAACCCTATGCAAGCACAAAGTGAATATCAGATGAGAAGAACTCACGTCTGCCATCTCGGCATCAGTCCTGTTTTTGAGTATGTCTCCGGGGAAGGTAACAAAAACGGATTTGAGCGGGGCACTCCACCCACCCAGGGCACAAGTCCCCAAAACAAGGAGAGCGAGGACTGTGGATCTCATCCCGACTTCTTGGTCCCCAGTTGTCTTTGGTGCGATAATGCGAAGCTTGACTGGAAAACACTCTGAAAAGGATGATTTTAAAGAGATACCATACGTATAGAACTTGTCACCAGATCTCTCAAATTGTCTGGAAGTTAATACAGTTTTAAAGTTCAAGTTTTGTCTCTCTCTCTCTCCTTCCTGCTTCTGTTTTGGTGTGTTCCTGTCTTGGTCCTTTTGTGCTCTGTCCCTGCAGCTGTGAAGTCTGTATTTATGTGCTCTGAAATGCGTTAGTCACTTTGACACGCCCAGTCTGCACGCATCACCCCTCCACCTCTGCTCCTGTTTTCTGGGGGTGGAAAGCATATATGCTTACATACACAAGTGTTTTTTCCCCCCCTTTTTCAGTTTTGTTTAAGTGAAGGAAAAAGGGGGGTTTCCAAAATATCTGCCTTATTTGGTATAGTTCCTGGAGCTGTCCGGGGTGGTGGTGGGGCAAAACCTCAATAAGAAGTTGCAACACTTCATAAACATATCAGATTACTGCAAACTATTCAATAACATAGTTCTGTGTATGTGTATACGTAAGTGTTGGGTATGAGAACAGTCATTTTCTCCAGTTCAAAGTGTGTCAATCAAGTGTATGTTTTTTTGCTTCTTTTTTTCACATGAAAGGTAAATAAATTCACAGTAGTGCGGGTAACACTCAGACTGGCATCATTGGTCATCTGGCACAGATGATGACACAGCGATAGATTTGCATGTCGATTGACTCATTCCTGGATTATTGTAATTTAGGATATCAGATTGCAGAACTTTTGGGTTACACCACAATGTGCTTCAGAAATGGACGGCAAAAACATTTTCTTTCCCATATCAGAAGTGTTCAAAAGTGTGCCAGGAAGATGGGGCAATGTTTCTTCGCATCATCAGATTTACACACAAACTGGTCGCAGCACTAACTACTGCATTACAATGAAAACAGCTTTAGCATAGAGACTAGCCAGCTAACTGCGTGCATAGCTAAAATACAGTGAACAGTATTTTTGAAACCATTCAATTATAGATCCCCGTGTTTGTCAACATAACGTTGTTATAACGTCGTATAAATGAATCAGCTTGATTGAACGCAGGTGATTGCCTATTTTTAACCCTCCTATTATGTTAAGAGTTTAGGACCCTTTTTATGTTTGGGACCAAATTGTTTATTTATTTACTTATTTATTTTAATTTGTATTTTCTGTCATTTTGTACAGTTACAGAGGATTAAAATAAGCCCATACAACACATGCAAAGTTGGTACAGGACTTAATTGTATGATTACTATTTAAAATTAACAAAATTATGCACTATCAAGATAAAACAATGGTTAACTGGTTTTTAAGCGATGTTAAACACTGAATGGGGTCAAATTGACCCCAAACATAATAGGAGGGTTAAGTGTGATGTTACAATTAAACTAGGTCAATATTGAATCCATGTGCAGTAACATAATGCTACGTAGCTGCTAATTAAGTGGCTATCCAGTTGTTATGACAACAGTGACTCTGAGTCTTGATGCGCATTAGCTATGTTTTGTAGACTGAACGGTTGCAATCATTATAAATAGCCTACGTCATTGCATAGCATTACTGAACAAGAATCTTAGAAAGGTGTTACATGTGAATTCAAAACCTATTCATTGATCATGTAGTGGGTGAATGTTCTGTAGTGGGTGGGTGGCCTACCTGTAAATTACGTCGTTGTGGTCCCATTTGAGGTCCCCGGCGAAGGTCTGGTAGTTACGGATAGCTAGCACAGCTAACTTTGCTCTGAGTGACTTAAGCTAATTAGGCCTAAATTCTGCTGGCAGATGCTCAGCAACAGCTACAGTGGAAGCCACACACATGTGCAGCATAGTAATCCTTGTGTCAAAAATGACCCGCCACTATGTTTAACAGCAGAGAAAACCCCCTAAATGATCTTTTTTCTACTTGAAATTTGATGACAAAGTTTGTGATCAAATGACAGGTTGTTTTATCATGCAAAATATATTTGGGGTTTAAATTAATTCAATTACGCTGCTTTATTTTAGGGGTTTAGTGAAGGTGGGTAATTTTTTACCCTTAGGACAAGGGGAGTATAGAGAACGTTAATACTACACAAGGGTTAAAAAAGTAACATTCATAAATGTAAGCAACATTATGCATCATTTAAGACTGTTCAAAACCAGTAATGTTAGCTATAGCTCTACTGATCATTCAGGTCAATGTTGATGGCTGTGCCTAGAGTACGTATACAGTCCCGGCCAAAAGTTTTGTCGCATGAGTGGACAAAAGTGATAATTGCTCATTACCCAACTCTTAATCAGCTAATAAAGTTAGGAAACAACACAAATTAATCATAAGTATCTAAAGTTTATTAGAAGCTAGCAAAATTACATTTCAAAATTGTTACTAAATGTTACAGCTTGATAATAATCAACAGGCCAGTTTTGGCCGGACAAAAGTCTTGTCGCAATGGCCAACTCCAATTTCTAGGCCACAGTGAATAAGGAATAAGGAAGCTTGATTAGTCAGTTGTAGGTAACTTTGAGCTATAAAAGCAGAAATTTAACACTTTAAGCCATCAAGTTCATGCTCAACATTGCTTCTGTCAACATGCCCAAGATCAAACCAGAAACCAAAGTGCTGATCATCAAGAATCTCAAGTCCAAGTCTCCTGCTGAAGTTGCAGACATCTTCAATGTGTCTAAACGGCATATGGAGAGGATTCGCAAGCGCTACCAAGAGACTGGCGACGTCCATGAAAGACCCAGGTTGGGCAGACTGCGCAAGACAACTGCTCGAGACGACAGCTTGCTGGTCCGACTGTCAAAAGCCAGCCCCATGTCAACCGCCTCACAGCTCCAGGAGGAGTGGACGCCAGCAACACCTGTTTCTTCAAGAACTGCACCTGTCTGTATGTGTGTGATGTTATGCGATTGTGTATATGTATGCATAGTAACATAGCGAGATGTACATAGCTTTACTGCACTTTGATATTTCTGAAAATACCAGCCGTATGAGGGATCTTGGTTTCACCTGAATGTGGTCAGCTACTAACTGATGTGGTGGCCAGGAATGGAGCAGTTTGCTGATGCTGAACTGCTGAAAATGTGGTCTGTGGTATATTGTTTTATGGTTTGCAGTCTTACCTAAAAAGGAGAGATATCAAAGTCGCATTTTGCCTTATGATAAAAGGGCTGGTATTATTTGCCACTGAA
This sequence comes from Conger conger, assembly GCF_963514075.1. Lineage (NCBI taxonomy): Eukaryota > Metazoa > Chordata > Actinopteri > Anguilliformes > Congridae > Conger > Conger conger. The sequence goes on from NC_083769.1 coordinate 6,851,676, forward strand.
TGTGCAATAAACTGTTAACAGGTTTAGCAACATGATGTGTTGCATCCTGAGGCACCCTGAGTCATGTTCAGGTGAAAATGCAATCACATGTGATTGTAACAGAACTGGCCGTTGCTTTGAGAATTAAAGGATTAAATAAGATCATATTTGGCAAATACGATGAAAAGAAAGTTTTGCACAAAGCAGGACCATAACACTACTCTGAAACATGCCTCTGCCCTATTTCCATCTAAACGCAGAGGCAACCTCCCCAAACAACATGCTTCTGCCCTGTTTCCTTCTAAACGGAGCGGCATAACATCAGGGCTGCATTCCATTTTGAAAGGCAGTTTTGTAGGATTTAAGTTAATCTCTCACAGATGGAACAGCCTATGAATGCAGCACCTGCGTTACGCTGGCAGGATATCTGAGGTGAGCTTATATTTGACAAGATCACCAACAGCCTTGCTTGCAAGTTTTCACTTCCTGCAGGCTTTTGCCTCCAACAATTAGAGTCCCATGTATCAACCAGATGATTAGCTGCCTTCAGTTGTTATTCATAACCTCGTCAGGAAACATATTTCTGCTCATGTCTATTATTAATATTGGTTAATCATGGTGGATATTAGCTTGAGATGTCAGTGATGATAATGGCTCCATAAAAATTGCGCAAATATTTTAGTTCATTGAAGTTCTCGGTCGGTAACGGTGTCATTTCATGGCAAGAGGAAGATGGTATGAAACTAAGTTGCTCATTTTCTGTCCCATAATACTCTTACTAAATATACATTATCTGCTTGTGGTCTGCCAGTGTTGACCAACTAGTGTTGGACACATTAATACTTGACGTGGGATGATGTCACCAGTGTGAATTAATCACAGAGATTCACACGAATGTGGGGTTTAGCAGGTCTTTCTGAAATTATTTAAAGGCACATCCTGCCTATGTCTATCACTGTCAAAATTATCGCCGTCAGTATAAGCTTGGTCTAAAGTAGCTGGATGCTATACACAAGAAGCTAATTGAAAACAACCATGCAAGACATTTCCTGACATCACCCCCTCCATTCATAGATCCTGTTCCTGTGCTTGATGATGCAAAAGAAGAAAGATCACTCATTTTGCATGGGAGATCGTCATGAATTCAGTTCCATTTTCACAAAACATAACATTCCATTTATATTCAGGTCGCCAATTTGCCAGCTTGCAATATCGAAAAGATTGATTCTGCAGATTGATGGGTCATCTTCAATACGTAATGTCAAACAAATACACGCAGAATGCCGCCTTGGGTCCAGTTTACATTACACTTCCTAGACCAGGTATTTCAACAAGGAGGCCTATTTTCCCATACAATACTGCGACTGGTGATGCAAGTCTCTGACTACACTTCCCTTATTTTGTGTGGTAAATGCAATAATGTTTTAAAAGAAACATCACATACTAGGATGTTGCGTAACCATGTTTGGCCAGTACTGCCTGTATGCGCCATTGTATAGTCTGCAGGCGCAATATCACATCTTTCTTCCAAGAGAAAGTCAATCAACTCCTAGTTGCTTTGTTGATAGCTCACACATGGCAAACATTTGGGGTCCTTTCATAAAATCATTCAATATGCCTGTGGACTAACCCCCCAACCCCACCGTAACCAACATACACACATACACTCACATACTCTAGAAACACTGTCCATGCAATGCCATATCCTAATCCAACCCATCCATTTTTACTTTATTTTATTTTTTCCCCATCGTTACTTTTATTACTATTACTTTTTCTCCTCTTCTCTCCCTTTTTCCATACTATCCATTCAAGGCTCCGATCAACAACCACCCACTTGTCCACCTGTTTGTCTGTTCATCCTCCTGTCTATCTGCCCGTTGGTCTGCGTGTTCATATGTATACGGGCGGCCTGTAGCGTAGTGGTTAAGGTAAATGACTGGGACACACAACGTCAGTGGTTCTAATCCTGGTGTAGCCACAATAAGATCTGCACAGCCGTTGGCCCACTGAGCAAGGCCCTTAACCCTGCATTGCTCCAGGGGAGGATTGTCTCCTGCTTAGCCTAACCAACTGTACGTCGCTCTGGATAAGAGTGTCTGCCAAATGCCAATAATGTAATGTAATGTATACACAAGTCACTCTTTCCACACTTTATTATTATTTTTATTCTTATTCTTTATTTCTTTTTTTCCCATTTATTGTTATACTGTTTTTTTTGTTTTACCCTCCCCTCAACTGTTTTCTTCCTTCACTCCCTCTCTCTCTCCCTCTCTCTCTCTCTGAAATTTACCAATGTATATATGTTTGTTTTTGTATTATTAAAAATAAAGTTGACCTCCCAAAAAGGGGGCGGGAATATAAAAAAACAAAAAAAAAAACAAAGACTTACAGGTTAGGGACTACAGATGAAAATGAGCCCATTAGCTAACTCTGGCACATTTAAATTGATGTGGCAACTGATGATGGTCACTGTGGGATAATGAAAATCTGAAATTTGGAGCAGCTGACTGAATGTGAAACTGAAATACTTTGAATGTGAGACTGAAAAACTTTGATAAGATTGCCAAAATTTGACAATCTCAATCAGACAAACTACTAGCACTAGTTGGTTGACCAGCTCATACCCAACAAAATGTATGGGTGTTTGAGTGTTGTTGTGTTTCCCTCTATTTTTTCACTATTTTGCGCTATGCTGAGTTGCGTGTGTTCTGGTCATGGGTACTGGGGGAATCTATGGACCACAGAGCTCGCACAGGGCTTCCAGGAATCAAGGCTGCCCACATGAAAGATTCCCAGCACCGCGTGGCCCCGGGCACAGCGTAAGGGTGCAGCAGCCACGGAGGGGGAAGGTGACTGGAGGGCTGGTCCCACATTAAAGACCGAAATCTGCAGAAGAGGGCCTCTCCCCCTCCTGCAATGAGGGCACTTCTGAGGACAGCCCGGACGGGGATTCCACAGTTTTGGTTCCACTCCTCCTCCTCCTCCTCCTCCTCTTCCTCCGCTGCTTTCTCATCCCTCTCTCCTCCCGGTGAGGAGGCACAGAACAGCAGAAGCTCAGCGCTGTATCTCCACTCCCACCAAAACCGGGCCAACTCAACTGGCCCTGTGCTGCCAGGGCTTGGGACCTGACCAGTCGAGTTTAAAATTAAACATTAAACAGACCATTTAAAAAACACACAGCTTCATTGCAGTCCACATCAGGAGAGTCACAATGGCAGAACTGACTACCCAGACAGGGGTGGCGTTCAAATGACCTGGACTAAAAAGGGAAGGGGTCTTTTCCTTGGTCTTTACATCCTGCATGCCTAGCCCAGAGCCTAGGACCCTGCTAAGAAGTTTGGCCTAACTGTATGCACTTTAAAACTTTGTTCCATGTCAACATTATTAACGTAGCTGAATAACTAGCTGGGTCCGTAGCTGAATAACTAGCTGTGTCAGCGCTACTCTACATACTGAGTCTGCAGGCATTTGCTCCTACCGTGCGCTACACTTCCTGATTTCGCTAATTACTTTACCTGCTTGGTTCAGATAATAAGCTAATTAGCGAAATCAGGTGGTGTAGCGCATGGTTAAGAAACATCTAGCTTGGATACTACAGTATAGATAACTTAATGTTACAGTACTACTGTACAATGGTGAGCTGGTCAGTTTGAACTAACTAAATTGCACACCTGGTGCACCTGGCCAGGTCACCAGCTAATGACATTGATTTCAGTTTTACCAAAACATTCTAACGGATTTTACAGAGCAACAGATTTCACCCCAATTAATTGATCCGTATGTTGCTACTTATTTACTGCAGTACCAATCCAACCCTATAAAGCCTAGCCACATTTAACCACACATGGGTACACAGATGACTTTGAAAGATAATAATGACAAGTCCCAAAGACCATGAATGCTGTTGTAATTTGTCTAAATTTGAGTACTTGTAAAGTATGGTATTGCAGAAATCATGCTCCAGGCATTTGTATTATTGACAACAAGAAAAATACGTTCTTCCATTTTTGTTTTTTTTTCCTTCATAAATAAATAACAAAATAAACAAACATGGGTTAGTATGCTGTTACAAACAGCATTTTCTTCAATTCTGTTACGGCGCAGATGTAAAGTCATAACTTTGTTATGTGTAAGATCAGAGTAGATCATTGACAGGAAAAGTCCCGCAGGAAATGAGTTGACAGCAATAGATCAAAGGAAGATATCTGACCGCTGGAGAACAGCTCGCTGATGGTATTGGCTAAATGGTGGAGGGGTGGGGTGGGGGTGGGGGTGGGGGTGCTGCTGGTGATGATGATATGTTAGAAATCCCCAAACTGTCAGCTTTGATTGTGGGCCTGGTCTCGGACATATTTTTGAACACCAACCCACGACACCTCACAGTCCCCTGTGAGTGTGAACTGAAATGCATTTCGTGTGAACCTGGACACATGGACATTGCGGTAAGCCATTTTCAGAGAACCACCGATGGAATGCAGAACCTTTTTAAAAATGGACCGTCCGCAAAAGCTGCTTCATCATGTCATTAGAAGCAATAGATTATCATTCACACTGAGTCATTATGACTTACAATTTACAAAAGAAAACCACAGAGGAAGAGCTTCCTCACAATGCCACATACAATATCCTGTCAGACATATAGTACACAATAGGTTGCTAAAATGGCTTTGTGGTTCCTGTATTATTCCACAATCGGAAATTTTGAAAAACATCACACAACGCACAGATATTCTGTAACACCCAGGACTATTTTGCACTCGTTTATTATGTTGCATGCTTCATTTTTGTATCAATAAAGGAATGCTAAAATGCTGTTCTTCCAGCCTATCAGGGCATTTGCTCATATCTGAAATTAATCTGAGATGCCTGGTTAATTATTTATTTATTTATTTATTTCTGCATCTCTAGATCATGTCAGGTTAAAGCTCTGTGCGAAAGGTTAATACGTGAGTAAACCGTCCCAAGGAAAACTGAGAAGTACTCCTCTTCTTTGGCAAAATCATGTGGGTCTGATTCATTAGACAGAAGTCCACAATAGATGGCAATGAGCATGAGAGAGTGAGTGTTTGTGTGCTTACAAAAATAGGCCAAATAGGCATCTGCATGCTCTCAAGTGTTGGTAGCTCTCCTGTAGTACCGTGTGGCTTATAGTTTGTAAAATATTCACAGGCTCTTATGCAGAACTGAGTGCACTCAGCGGTGTTGAATCATAGACATGTGTGTTGTTCTGTGTTGCCTGTAGGGTGTAAAATAGTCACAGGCTTGTGTGTTCTGTGTGGCATGTAGGGTGTAAAATAGTCACCGGCTCTCATGTAGTACTCTGTGGCCTGTAAATAGTCACATGTTTTCATGTGAGTGCATCAGAGGTGTGGGCTGATGTTTACTGGAAAGGGTAAATGGTCCACTGGTGCTGAAGAAGATCTATTTCGAGTTTGTGCCTAGGTTTCACCAAGGCAGCACCAGAAGCACCAATAATAACTTGACATGCCTATGGTTAAGGTCCTTGACTGGGCCCTGGAAGGTTGTTGGTTCAAGCCCCAGTGTTGTCACAATACAAGCAATGCAGGTGCTTGGCCCACTAGCAAGGCCACATTGCTCCAGGGGGGATTGGCCCTTGCTGAGTCTAATCAACTGTAAGTTACTTTGGAGAAAAGTGTTATATAACTAAATAATTGGAATACTGTTGACATGCATTTTTGCCAAGTGAGAAAGTGTCATATTCCTGCTGAACATTATGGCTACAAACAACTTCCACACATTTATGTTCTCCTCAGTAATGTCCTAAAGTGATCTGGGCCTTCCCCTGACAATAATAGTATTGGTTCCAGACCTCTCACTTAATCCAGATTGTTAAGGAATTTATTGTCATGGCCCAGACAGATTTTATCTTCTGTTTATACTGTACATTGTGGTCTCTGGCTCTTTTCCCACAACCGCACCACAAGTATGTATTCTGAAAATGCTCAAGGCACAGTGGCTCCATTATGCTTACAGCTCTGGGGAGGCCGCGCGGTATATTGGACATGTTTTTGGTTCACTAAGTGGAACCTGCTCCCTTTCAATGTCCAGGGACTCCTTGCTTGGATTTTAATTATCAGACAAGGAACTACAGTTCGATCAATGATTTTGTGAGTATAATTTTACACCATGAGATGCTCCAGTCATCATTAAGCGATGCCTTTCGTTGTTCACCCAGAACACTTGATCTCCCAGAGCTAAGGTGGAAGGGGGGACGGGCACAACATGCATTTAGCGATTCATTCCCCTGCTTTCAACCTCCATAATTGCCCTGCTCGATCATCTCTATTCATTTTGTGCAATCGGTCCATCTGGCCGTGCTACGCAGTGGAAGAGCGCAGGGTGTATTTGCCGAGGACGTCCGTGTGTGTGTCAGCGGGGGTGTCTCCACGGCGCTTGCTCTGCGGTTGTTTCCGTGTAAAACGCGGTCTTCATCCCATGCGCCTTTATTTCAGCGTGCGTCGGGCCAGTCGCGGGTTTCTGAACGGGGAGACGCCGTCCGCCGTTTATCCCCCGGAAACCAGAGAGAAGGAGGGTTCCTCAAAGCCTCGGCTTGCTTGTTTTGAACACACGTGTGCATGAAAACGTCAAACCTTTGGCCTCCCCTGCTGTTAAATCCAGCTATGCCGGCTTGAATATTGAGCTGCTCGAGCTGGTTATGAGCTGGTCAACCAGCATGGCCAAGCCGTTCATAACGCTGGTCTAGCTCATCAGACGGCTGTTAGAAAACATAGCTTGAGCTTATCAAATCATGTCAAGCTGGGAGCTGTTCTGAACTGTTCAACCAGCTACCAGCTGTTTGAGAAACTACCTTGAGCTGTTTTTTTTTTCAGCAGGGTCATTAATCCTCAAAAAGTCCCTCGCTGAGCAAATAGGCCTTGGTAACGTTTGTAGAGATTCGGCTCAATTGTGAGAAACAAAAACAAACTTGTTCCTGAAAGCTTGCTGCAGCTGGCCCCACGCAAGGTCCGGGGGCACTGGGCTGCTGAATCATGGGGATTTCTGTGCTGACAGTGTTTAGGGTCTGATGTGGCACGGCACTGCAGGCTCTAGGGAGCCTGAAAACACGCACACACACACACACACACACACACACACACACACACACACACACACACACACACACACCACACCCCCACACACACACACACACACACACACACACACACCACACACCCACACCCACACACACACACACGCACGCACACACACACACGCACACCACACACCCACACACACACACACACCACACACCCACACACACACACACACGCACACACACCACACACCCACACACACACACACACACGTGTGTGGATGTTTTCTGATCTGATGGATGAATATAGTCTGGATACCCATTCATTTCCTATGGCGGTCACTTTTGACCGGGAACACCACAGGTGTAACAAGGTTGACTAAAACACTCAAAATTCAATGAAAGTGGTGATCATCACTTTTATATGTTCAAGTGCATAGTGTGGAGGATATCATAAGGCCTTGAGGCAATCAGATGTAAAACACAATACTTATGAGTGTTGTAAATCGGTCAGATTTGACCCGAACACGACAGGAAGGTTAAAACAAGCTAATATTTCCTACTTGAGAGAAAGAAAAAATAGATTTTGAGTCTCATTACAAGACTAGAATATTTTCTCTGCGGTGTAAAGATGAACATTCCCATAAGTAATAATGTGTAACAGTCATCATACACAGTAGATAGTGTAGCGGTTCCTGCCGTTGGCTAACTGGCAGCATTACCTTTCAGATGACCTCCCACTTATTTAAATGTCTAATTTACAGTTTTTTACAATCGTTTTCACTCCATGTCCACTTTTTCAAAACACTTAACACATTCACCATATCATTAGACTATGTGAACTAAACTGTGGATATTTTTGCATTGCTTTCATACTAAAGGCATTCAATCACCACTTCTTCCAAAATTCATGAATACCTCTCTCAGTCAGTGTTCACTACCAGCAAATGTTTGTACAAATACAGCAGATTTTGCAGACATTTAGATACTCTGTTCAAAACAGTTAACTTTCAGTTCAAAACCCAATACAATTCTGATCATTGTGGAAGGAAATATGCTGCATTTTGGCGGAAAAATGAAACTATATGCTTGAAATACGTAAGACAGATCATTGTGATTTGAGCAGAAAGTTTATTCAGTTTGTTCATTTTTTTTGTTTGCAGCCTTGTTACCATCTATACAAAAGTGATCATACTTGCATTGAAATGTGCATGTATATAGGGTAAATATAGATGTAGTTGTCACTGAAGAGATTTTTCCACTATTACTGCTGTATATGTACTGTTGAAACACCTGGCTGTCATTTCAGTGAACAACCTACCCAGGTGTTTGTTGTTTGTGCCCCGTTACCACATATACAAAAGGGGCCACCTTTGAATTGGCATTTGCATTCTTTAGCCTTGGTGGGGAAAATGGATGCAGCCAGAGGTAGAGGAAGAAGACATCGTGGAAGAGCAAGAACAGTTGTGTCTGGTGAAATCAGAGCCACAGTCATTGATCATATGGTAAATCATGGTCTGTCCCTGAGGGAATCAGGTTGAGGGTTCAACCAAACTTGCCTAGATCCACAGTCGCTTCAATAGTGAGGATTTTCAGGCAAACCAACAAGTACTATACAGTATTTACAGCATTCTGACTGAAGGAGTTCAATTGATGTGTATATTACAGCAGTACTTTGATTTGAGAAGTCTCCAGAAAAAGCAGATGTATCAGTGCACATTTGTCTTTGACTCACTACAGGACCCAGCAGTTACCTCACACAGTCACACAGGGGGAAGGGGAAGAATGTTTACACCTCAACAGGAGGATACAATAGTTGGGATGTGTAAGCACTACAACCATTTCAAGAGTGTTACAGAAACATCAGATCAGGATGAAACAGTTGTACACTGTCGAAATACTGTAAACCCTCTGAAGAATACTGTTGCTTTTGTGATTTGTTTCTTTATCATATATTGTTTTACATTACACAGTAAAAATTGTTATTCTGGGTTTCCAATATAGTAAAACATTCATTCATTTACAGTTTACTCATTCATTTACAGTTTACTGTAAATTTCCCACACTCAGTCATGACATCTATTATGAGAGGCAAACCAACAGATCAAAAGTTTCTTTAGCTGCTTGGCTTGAAATATTTGTGGATGCAAAAATAGAGGAAAGGGAAACACATAATATATGTATTTAGCAATGCTCCATGTTGTTTGTGTTTTGCAGTTCATTGAACATTGAGTGACAAAGTAGTCTTATGGGAGAAAGCATATGCTATAGTTATGGCAGCATGAGTCACTTTTGGGTGAAATATTAAGTGCATTTTGCACCAAAGGTTAACTGATGTGCTCAAGTGCGTGTTTCAAAAGCACACTGTGTGAAGAGTTTTGAAAAAGTGGACATGGTATTGAGACAAGTGTGAAAACGATTGTAAAAAACTGTAATACAGCTTTCCTTGCCGTTCAGAAACACCCAATGCCATTTTTGCCACACACTCCTTCGGCTGGAAAACATCTGTGCTTAATTAGGCATGGCGTCCAACGCTTAACAAACATGGCTTTATAGCCCAGGGCTATTTCAGGGTCCTTTTCTACCCTATAGGCTGGGCACACTCTCTATGTAAATGTGACATGTCATTCATTTCAAATATTTGTTTATGTGCCTGTCCGCTACTTCCCCCCTTGGTGACATCAGGACCCACGTCACACTGACCCAAAGTGCAGGGATGATACCACAACTCCTACTTATGACGAGCAACCGGTGGAGCAGAGCGAGGTTTGGACGTGCTTGTCCTTGGTTAGTGGCAGAGCAGAATTACTGTGTACATGAAAATGTCAGAGTGGTGCTCGATGTGTCTCTCCACTGATCGGTGATGCCAGAGACATCCATCAGACCAGAGCATAATCCCACCGTCTATACCTCAAAATTAGGAGGAACCACGGCTGTATGCCCGAAAATAGCTTTGCAGTAAATGGGTATTGAGGGCTGTCTGTAAAACTGGCTCCTAAAGGCAGAGCTTGTGCCCTGTGTGATGTGCTAACATTTGGAATATGCGGTCTGGAAAATCCTGCTTCCCAGGAACATTTCCAGTGCACTACTGATCACTAGGCCGGAGTCAAACACACTACTACACATTTGTTACTGAAGTGTACACTCAGTGAGCACTTAATTAGGTATTTATTATAGACTTTTTTTTAGGCTTCTGCTGGTGTAGCCTATTCACTTAGAGGTTTGATGCGTTGTGTGTTCAGAGATGCTCTTCTGCATACCACTGTTTGTAAAGTGTGGTTATGATCAGTTACTGTCACCTTCCTGTCAGCTTTGACCACTGTGGCCATTATCCTATGACCTCTCTCATTAACAAAGCATTTCTTCCCGCAGAACTGCTGCTCACTGCATGTTTATGTTTTTCGGACCATTCTCTGCGTAAAAATCCCAGGATATCAGCAGTTACAGAAAGACTCAAACCAGCACATCTGGCACCAACAAGCATTCCTACAAGATAAATCTTTTAATCTTTTTGACGCAGTAACATTCTTGCTGATTAAGGGGAAAATATCAGATTTCAACATTATTCCGAAATCTTTCATATGATTGTACATTTTGGATAGTAACATGATCAATTGCCAAACATTTTGTTTTTTTTACACTCAAGTGTTTTCAGATCTTACTAGCATCTGTAGGGTTGTGTACATATTTGTTTCAGGTCTGCTGTTCATATCTTATTCACACTTGATGAACACACATCTTTTTCACAGCCTTTTGCCAATAAACAGATAGTGGAATGTACACCATATGACGCCCTAATTTTCTGTGAGAGGAAGAAATGTTTGATAGAATGTGAGGTACAGGCACACACTACTATAAACTGTTTTGCATTTAACATATTTGTAATAGTTGAGTTTCCTATCGAGTATTTGTCCAGCGTTATGTTTTTTGGCAAACTAAATTATTTTGAAATTATTTTACAACTGCTGTGCCCCAAAATGTCACAAGCACATCCTCCTCAGGCGGGAACACCTCGCTCATTTCCTGTCCCGGGAGACAGGCAAGAGCGAGAAACTGCCAGAAAGCCTATAACAGAACCCAGCAAGGAGGGCCACTCATTCGTATTGGTAAACCACAAGAACAGGCACTGCCTTAAGAGAACCTGTGATCCAGGGGCTGTATTATAGAAATGTCTTGAGTCCAAAGCTGAGATAGGTCAAGTATAAGAGACAGGATGCTTCTGTTGTACGGCTTCAGGCCAGTGTTTAGGTATTAGTCTCAGAGTAATCCATTACAAGCCACAAGACAAATCTGAGCCTAGAGCAGGGCCTATATTCAACAAACATCTCACAGCTGGCTCCTGAGCCCAATATCCAGGAGGCAGAAAATATCCCCTTAAACAAATTATTGGTAATATGCTATATGTTTAACTGCCAATTCATCATTGGAAAACTTGTTAATCAAGGAAAATGATTGAAAACAGGTCAATAATTTGTTGAAGGCGACATATTTTAATCTTATTCATTATTCATTATCAGCTACATTTATCAACACTCCTACCCTGAATACAATACAGGCCCAGTTTAGCTTGATTGGCATGATGATTACATGCACCAGGAGGAAATTGTGTTATTTCTGCACTACACTGTCTGTGGCGTGGTAAATATTCTCCCGGAGAGAATAAAGTCAAAACTCAGTCCTTATTTTGTGCAAATTTGTACCGTATTAATCCTTAGGCACTTCAACAATTACTTAATTTTCTATTTTTTGTGTGTTTTGACAGGCCGGTTTTAAAAACATTGTCCTGTTGTTTTCATTAGTTTTCTCACCCCCTACTCGACCTAGCTCCTGGTCCAAGCGATGGTTCTATCCCGCCTGGACTACTGCAATTCCCTCTTGGCTGGCCTCCCAGCGTCCGCCATCAGACCCCTCCAACTTATCCAGAATGCAGCACCTCGTCTGGTCTTCAACCTTCCCAAATACTCACACGTCACCCCCCTGCTTACTTCCCTCCACTGGCTGCCTGTCATGGCTTGCATCAAATTCAAAACATAGGTGCTAGCTTTCCGAGCAGTTAAGGGGTCTTCCCCAGCTTATCTACAAAAAATCATCAGACCCTACACCCCTGCCAGACCTCTTCATTCAGCCTCCACAGGCCGCTTGGCTCCTCCCCCTCTCCAAACCTCCACCTCACGCTCACGACTACTGTCTGTTCTGGCTCCACGGTGGTGGAACGAACTCCCCGTTGAGGTCAGAACTGTAGAATCTCTCGCAAGCTGAAGACACACCTCTTCAAGCACCTCTCCCCATCCCTCCCTACCTCCCTGTGAACCTTAATTGTTGTTGCTTTGTGTATCGGTATTTTTAGTTGGCTAGGTAAGCAGTGTTTGGATAGTTAACTTTGGTTACTTTTGCTCTGTTGTTTGTTTCTTTGTTAAAAAATTAAAAAAAAAAAAATTGGCCCTCGTCCTTATCTTTGTTGTACAGGTAGCAGTTGAAATTGTACTTCCCTCTAGGGTCTTTCAGCAAACTTATCCCGGGTTATGGGTATGCACTTTGTTGTACGTCGCTCTGGATAAGAGCGTCTGCCAAATGCCAATAATGTAATGTAATGTAATTCATGAATGCCAAACAGTTTTCCTTATCGTTAAACAAATGGCCCCAAATGAACTGTGGAATATCAGCAGCAGAAGGGCACCAGCCAGCCACACACACAAACACACACACACATTCACACACACACTCTCACACACACACACCTCAAAAAAGCTTTAGCTCAATTAAGGCCTTGAGAAAAAGGTGTGTAGATTCTTTAGCCAATCAATGACTTGAAAGAACCACAGGTGCCAAGAACAACCATAAAAACAGCAGACACAGCGGCCCTCCAGGACTGGAGTTTGATACCCGTGCACTATATGATCCACACAGCTGTTGGGCCCTTGTGTAAGGCCCATAACCCAGCATTGCTCCAAGAGGGATTGTCCCCTGCTTAGCGTAATGGACTGTAAGTCACTTTGGCTAAATAATTGATTTATTATTTATTATGAGAATATCTCTTGCAATTATTTTAGGAATAAATGCCATTTAATATTTTTCAAATTTAGGCCTAATCTAGAGACTTATGTACATAATTTTCAGCCTAAAATGAATCCTTAAATGACTAAATTAAAGGGAAGAAAGACTAACCCCCTCACCCACCCCACCCCAGCTGAGTCTCTTGACCTTGGTATTTTTTAGGTTGTGGTTATGACCCTGCAGGGTATGATGGGAAATGGGTACAAGGATTCAGCAGACACAATCCTCAGGATCAAGGAAATCCTTTAAAAACTTTGACCATAGAATGTATGATGACATCACAAGTAATTCCATGGTTAGAACCAATAAATCATTCAACAATCAAAAAGTTGTTTCCAGGTATAACAGATAGGAATACGATGGGCATGATGTCTCACCCTGCAAGGAATTCAGAAGAAAGTGGCCACCAATCACTCAGCTTTGCTCTATTTGCTGTTGCCAATTTACTTCATGATTGATGGAATTGCCATAATTAACTCATCAACTGCATTTGTGAAGAATGAAAACATTTGCATTTATTGCATTTATAAAAAATGGTGACTAATTTTATGCCTACGAATGCTATGTGTCATCCCATATTTAAGTGTTTGCCAAGTCGATGAATAACATCTTTTTGAATGCTCGGTGATGTGTTCAGTGAAGGTAAGCTTGAAGACTATGCAGACATAGTGCGAGATTGCACTTTGTTCAGTGTTTGGAAAAGGTGAGTCATTGGATTGTGGTTCAAAAGCTCTCCACACACAGTAAGTGTGTTTGTATTTGTTTATTTGAGTCTAGTTTCTGTTCCACCCCATCTCTCCCACGCATTACGCTCCTGACACACTGTGAGAACGTCATTGGATGTCACACATACACATTTTTAAAAACCTCTGTTACGACACAAATGTGTCTGTTTTGTAGTGCGAATGGAAGCATAGTACCGCCAAGATTACTGCCTGAAAAACAAGTGTTTTAATATGTGATTTAATAAATATTTTAATACATGTTTTAATAAGTGTTTTAATAAGTTCAAGAGTGGTCAAAGTTTAATTATTCCCAGTTGTCCTCAAGCCTTCCAGTAGATGACTCAATAACACACAATACACCTTTATACCAAAGGAATATACTGTAATATTAACGGATAATGTCTAAACTACACTTCATTCAAAACACAAAAATCACCATTCTGGGATATACATGAAAACTCATTGGTAAGGCAAACACGCTATTCAAATGAATCCTGAAAATTCAAAAACATCTGTTTGGTAGTTTTTCTTAAAAAGATTTGTGAAAATTGTAGCATTTTTTAAATACTTTTTTTTATAGCGTTGTACATCTTCTCACCCAATTAGAGCAGGTCCTACTTTTAAACGGACTAGTGCATTTTGCAAGAAGCAGGTTTTGATGCGCTACAGTTGTTATTAAAATTGATATTTCTGGAAACGAGAAAATGAACAGTGAAAAGTTAGCTTGTCTGTTAGCCAGTGACTCTATCATGCAAGACATGATGCAACTGCAAGCCACGGGACACACGGAATATACAATTATACACTGGCAGATGTGGCCATATGGAGCAAAAATGACAAATTTAAAAAAGTATGACAAATTAGCATGACGTCACAACAGCGATGTGGTCTAGCAATGTGATCTAGCTAGCTAATGTAAAGTTAACGTTAGCTGTCAGCACTCCCCTAATGTTTTAATGTTAGCTAATGTGCTAACTATGTACTTTCTTCTTGTACATTCGCTCACCGAGCACTTTATTAGGTATTTATTAGACTTATTTCTTAGACTTCTACTGCTGCTGCCCATCACAACGAGTTATGATGGGTGTGTTCAGAGAATCTCTTCTGTTGTGATGTGTGGTTATTTGCGTAACTGTCACCTTCCTGTCAGCTTTGACCAGTCTGGCCATTCTCCTCTGATGTCTGTCATTAACTAGGCCTTTCTGTCTGCAGAACTGCTGCTCACTGGAATTTCGTTTTTTTGCTCCATTCTTTGCAAACTCTAGAGACTAGTGCATGAAAATCCCAGGAGACAATCATTCCAAGTCACTTAGATCACATTTTTCCCCATTCTGATGGTGAACATTAGCAGAAGCTCCTGACCCATATCTACATGATTGTATGCATTGCACTGCTGCCACAGAATTGGCTAATTAGATCATTGCATGAATAAGTAGGTGTACTAAAGTAAAAATGTTCATAATGAAGTGCTCGGTGAGTGTATATGAACATCATGACACAAAACCAGAAGACAAAGTAGAATTTACACAATTAAATGGTATCAGATATGTCAAATTAATTATACTTGCTGCCGTTGTATTATTATTATTAAAGTTTTTAAACTTTGTATTTTTTTCTGTGTCAGTTGACTGGAAGGTGATGTAAGGATCTCTTTTCCTGGAAACATCCACAAAACCAAGGGGGCAAGCATCCTGACCGGGACAGGCTGTGTGACCCACCTGAGCCCAGGGCACGGCGGGGCACCACAGCGCCCACAGCGGGGAAAGCCTGACTACACCCTGTTTGCTGCAGCTTCACGACGGCCAGCCGCAACAGCAGTGAAGCTGAGTGCAGACAGGGCCAAACAGAGCAGCGCTCCACGAGCGGGAACCACAGCCCCCAACGCCCCCCCCTTAACCCCCAACCCCCACCCCAATCCCATCCCCACACGGCTGCCAGCAGGAAGTGAATCCGCAAGGATTTTAGCAGACTGACCGCACGATAGCAATAACAACTCGCATGCATAAACAGGGACTGTTTATAATGAGCGAATTTTAAAAGCTATCGGGCTTTCCTTCTGTTGAAAGGGGAAAGGCGCAGAGCGCGTCGTAAGGCCAGACCGAACAAAGCCACGCTTGTAAACAGCACGTCGCTGGGAGGAGTAGCGGCTGGCCTGACCAGGCAGGGCTCACTGGCCTGAGCAGGCAGGACTCTCTGGCCTGACCAGGCAGGGCTCTCTGGCCTGACCAGGCAGGACTCTCTGGCCTGAGCAGGCAGGACTCTCTGGACTGACCAGGCAGGACTCTCTGGCCTGACCAGGCAGGACTCTCTGGCCTGACCAGGCAGGACTCTCTGGCCTGACCAGGCAGGACTCTCTGGCCTGAGCAGGCAGGACTCTCTGGCCTGACCAGGCAGGACTCTCTGGCCTGAGCAGGCAGGACTCTCTGACCTGACCAGGCAGGACTCTCTGGCCTGACCAGGCAGGACTCTCTGGCCTGACCAGGCAGGACTCTCAGCAGTAGCCTGGGAAAGAGCAGCCTGCTGAGGCCTGGAAGATGTGGAGCTTGGCCGGCTTGGCGTGATGACGGACCGGGGTGTCTCGCGTGCCTCTCGAGGGCACAGCGCCGGGCAGTGCCAGCTTGCAGAGGGAGTGGGAGTTCTTGGCGAAAGAGCTGTGGTTCTGCACCAGGATGTGACGCCCAGGGCCACTGAGACAGGGGAATTGATGGGGCTTTTGATTGCATTTGATATTATTTTTGGTACTTGTAGAGACTATAATGTTTTTAAAGGGTTATTTTATGTTTGTTTTCACCCTGCAGAAATTCAGTTCTGGCAACTTTTCCTCACCCTCAGTCACAACTCATTGTCATTAAGGAGTTCTTGCTTAAAGACAGAATCACCTATTATAGTGCATTGCAAAATTATATTATAATTTGTAATTATTATATTACTATATCCATTCTGTTGCCAAGATAGGCATGTATGAAACCATGAGATGCAAAGTGCACCTTATTTTACTATAAAGATTATATAATGTCACATTTCTCAAAACTGTTTAACACAAGAAGTGGAGTACAGATCTTTTTTTAGATTGGACATCTAACACAGACAAACAGGAATTATATGAGCAATAACCCAGTTAAAGCTATGCTGTTGAGAACAGACTGTGGTGGGATGGTACAGCCCTGAGGCTGAAGCTATGTTATACAGTATGTAAAAAGGGCTGTTTTGACACAGAATTAATCTATGGTTATGGACACAAGCACAGCATCATGGTATTTATGTGGCAAGTAATGTTCATGCTGTCAAATTTGTTACCTAACAGCCAATGAATCATGAAGTGCAGGGTAGAGTATTGTTGCTCAATGTTACTAAGAAGGTAGCCTTGCCCGGTGTGTCTTATAGCCCTGTGGGCACGTCTGTTTCTGATCATAACACAGACAGCTGTTGTGTATGCTGTCAAGCTTCCAAACCGCTATTGGCTGGCTAGGTTAACCATGCTATGTTTCATCGAACTGCTGCTGACACAGACATATTCATCATACCACGCCTGGAGCTAATAATAATTTAAGATATGTCAACTCTTTCGATAAAGATACAAGTACCAGCCTAAACAATTTCTTCAAGAAAAGTCTATTCCACCAGAATTCGGAACAAGGTTCATGAATTCAAAGTTTTATTTTTCATATTATTCTATGTCTTTATTAATAAGGGCTCTGCATGATGAGCAGATATAAAAAGTTAAGGGTACAATAGGTAATTTCGGACTCCTAGCGGTGAAGAGAGGAATTGCAGCTACAAACACCCTCAAACCACAACATGCACTGTTTCGGAAAGCGTTTTCGTAGTGTTCTAGTAAGAAAATGTTTGCCAAACAGGTGACTTTACTAAATGTTGACTTTAGTGTGCTGCACAACACTATATGTTTTATCTTTTAGATGTTTTCACTTTGGCTAACCAACTACATTATGAGCAACTTATTATGGAACTAGCTGGCTATATAGTCTAACTAAGATATGATAGTGTACCACAAATGATACAACTGCAACTTACAGTTTGAGACAAATAAAGGTTTGGGTATTATCCAAGCGAAAAAATACTTATCTAGTTATAAAACGATACCAGTTTGTTATCGGTCGCAACAAGCAAATAAGCTATTAGTTAGCTTGCCCAATTTACAAATATCCACCTGAGACACAACGCATGTGCAACAATGCTCACTACTATGTTCGTATTGCCTCAGGTGGATATTTGTAAATTCTCAAGTTAACTATGGCTAATTTGCTTCTTGCTACCGATAGTGAACTGATTCTGTTTTAAAACTA
Organism: Conger conger; assembly: GCF_963514075.1. Classification (NCBI taxonomy): domain Eukaryota; kingdom Metazoa; phylum Chordata; class Actinopteri; order Anguilliformes; family Congridae; genus Conger; species Conger conger. The sequence goes on from NC_083769.1 coordinate 6,869,795, forward strand.
GATAGGTAGTCTTCACTTGGATAATAAGCAATAGTATACAGAGTTCCAGTGATTGCTTGTCTGCGGTGCAATTTGGGCAGCTACATGCAAATAATTAGAATAAGCTCCCATTCCATTGGCTGTGGCAATTATAACCATTTTTCAACCAATGAGCTTGAATTATTATACAGCTGTGCAATGTTTTGGTACAGAGTGTCGGGCCGTAAACTGCATATTTTGAAACCAGAATTTATGGAATAAACACAGGCAGAGGGTGAGTCAACATGTCAGTGAGCCTTTTTCAATGATAGGAAGGGATTTACAATGGGCTTGTAACAATGTTTTAACACAAAAATTGTCCCTTTAATGTACTTGCTCACCTTTTCGAGAGTACACTGCACAATGCAGTACACTTAAATCTGTCTGAATGTGCTCATTTCAGTCTAAAATGGGACACAATCACAGATTCCCCATCCACATCTATAGCTCTCCTTGATTTGCACATTTGTAATGTAATGTAATGTAATGTAATGTAATGCACATCATTCATGCACCAAACTCTGAATTCTCTAAGTCTAACTGCTGAGGTTTGGAATAAGGTTGGCTTTGCTTCTGTATATCTCGGGTCTGAGTAGGCTCTTTTCAGGATTATCATCATATTTAAATTTTGAGGCAACTTAATCTACATATTTTTAGAGAAAATAAAATAATCTGTAAATCTGTCATGTTAGACGAACATAGCATTTACACACAAAGATTATTTGCAAACTCAAAACACAAGGTATTTTAGACTTATTGTTTAGACTCCTACTGCTGTAGCCTATTCACTAAGAGTTATGATGTTCTGTGTGTTCAGAGATGCTCTTCTGCATACCACTGTTATAATGTGTGGTTATTTGCGTTAATGTCACCTTCCTGTCAGCTTTGACCAGTCTGGCCATTCTCCTCTGATGTCTCTCATTAAGAAGGCGTTTCTGCTGCTCACTGGATTTTTTTGTTGTTTTTTGTACAATTCTTTGCAAACTCTAGAAACTAGTGCGTGTGAAAATCCCAGGAGATCAGCACTTTCTGAGACACTCAAACCACCCTGCCACCAACAATCATTCCATGGACAAAGTCACTTAGACCACATTTTCCTCCATTCTGATGGTTCATGTGAACATTAACTGAAGCTCTTGATCCGTATCTACATGATTGTATGCAATGCACTGCTGCCACACAATTGGCTGATTAGATAATCACATCAATAAGTAGGTGTAAAAAAGTAGAAATGTTCCTAATAAAGTGCTCGGTGACTGTATACAGTATTTCCATAGTTTTTAGTACTGAATGGCAGTTACGAAACACTCCAGTTGGCCAAAAATAGCCAGCTACATTCTACATTCACTGTTTGTTTGTTTTTTTAAAGGGGGCAATGTTTTGACAACACAGGGCCCGAGATCCAAAGCTTAGAAAAGGAGAAAGAGGAAACAGGGAAATTCCAAAACTCCTGAAATATCTGGCAGCTGACAGCGTCGGGGGGAAGTGAGTCAGGGCCCGTGCTCGGCGTGTTCTGCTGTACGGATCTTGTTCAGACTCGTTAAAGTTGGCAATTGTGGGGCCCGGCGCTTATCTGTGTGTGTAGGGACACCCCCGCCGATGGCGGTCTGTCCTCCGATAACCTCCAGGGCACAGTCGCTACGCAAACAAGCCCATTGCGGAATGTGCCGGAATGGCGAAACAAGCCCCAGACTTCCTTTAATGTTGGCTGGCCTTACATTTGTGATGGGAAGAGCCAGGTGCCCCCCCCCCCTCCCACTCTTCTTTGTCTTTACAAAATATACATGTGAAATACCCCCCCCCCCCCCCCCATGTCCACACACACATAAACACTTCCCTGCCCTGCCCCCAAGTTGCTTGCTCAACTCTTTCTTCATCGTCTGTTCTTTGCACTCTGATTGATAAAAGCAAATGCAAACACATGATATCCGGCCTGCAGCTTCCCACGGCCGAGGTGCGTGAATCATAAGAGGTGCCTGGAGAAATTGGCCTTTAACGATTCCTCAAATTAAAGATCAACGAGAGAGCAAGAGGAAGGCCTGTTCCATTTCTATCTGAAACAATCGGATTTTGTATCCAATTACTTGTTTTTCAGATTTTCGTGGTGAAATATTTCCGAAATTATTCCATGAGCCTGTCTATGTGGCTGTGGGAGACAGCCTATAGAAGCGTAGTGTCTGCAGGTATTTGCTTTAACCATGCACTACACCACCTGATTTCGCTATTTCATTTTCATCTGGCAGCTAAAATAATAAGGTGTGGCACACGGTCGGAGCAAATACCTGCAGACACTGCAGGAGTTGAGTAGCTCTGTCCTGTAGCCTTGTGGCTAAGATGCTTGCCTGAGGCCTAGAAGGTTGGTGGTTCAAGCCCCAGTGTAGCCACCATAAGATCAGTGCAGCTGTTGGGCCACTCAGCAAGGCCCATAACCCCACATTGCTCCAGGGGGGGATTGGCCTCTGTTTAGCTTAATCAACTGTAAGGCACTTTGAATAAAAGCATCAGCTAAATACACTGCTCTATTGTATCCTTGAGACCAAACAGGTTGGTGTCCTGACCTTGTGGGCCCATATTTAACGCAATGACGTGATCGAAGATATCAGCTACTGTTGGTATGCCAGCTGGGCAAGTCATTTAAGATCAGTGAATTTCTCAGGCAACTGTAGAAAATGTGTACTTCCTCTCACAGAAGGTGCCTTGGCACTCTGCCCCGAGACAGCCAGCTTATCTCAGTGTGTTAAAACAGCTGATTATGTTGAGAGCCTGGTTTCTCACACACAGTTGGAATATGCGCCTGCAGAAAAAAAAAGGTTTTGAAACTGCTAGTAGCTGGTTGACCAGTTCAGATGAGCTTCTATCTCGACATGGTTTTGCTGGTTGATCAGTTCAGATCTCCCAGCTTGACATGGTTTGAACAGCTCAAACTATGTTTTGAAACAGCAGCACAGACAAGCTACCAGTACTAGCTAATTCACCAGCTCATACCCAGTTAGACCAGCTCAGGAACCCATGTAACCTTTTTTTCCTGTCTACATACATGTCCCATCACTACAGATCCCCATACAGAGCTGCCAGTCCAAGTAATAAATGAATCGAGTGCTGCAAATAGTTTCCCTCCAGTACACAACCAGTTGAAGGTTTGGCAAAACAAAAATCCTCCTGAAGCAATCCACCATATCATGTATGTCAACAGCTGAGCATCAGAAGAGATCGTCCTCTTGTCGAATAGCAAGAAAATGGGCTTTCCTTATATTTAACAATTAGCTGGCTTATAACACCGTGAGCCATGCTATCGCTTCATCTGCAAATCATGTCCCTTGGGAGCGGTAGGCCTCTGGTACTGAACAGATCTGCAGGGCCCCCAAATACTACGGAAACAACCATCTCGCCATAAGGTAGGAAAATCGTTCTCCCCGATTGTCTGAGGTTTAGGCCCAGGTTTGGTCTTCACGATCCAATGAGCAACAACAAATGAAGCCTGTAGGCCCTCTATTGAAGTCCTAAGCACAGTTTCACTTGTAATGTGTTCCGTTGAGTTTGCAAGTGTCCTTGCAGTTTTGGCTACTGTATATGGCTCAAACTCTCGTTACCGAGCACTTCCCACAAATGCCAGATTGAGGTTGTGTGTCCTCTTCATGTCCAGTTCATGTAGGGCTATAGGTCACTTTTGCCTTTTGCCTCACTCCCAGAACCACTCTTTACGAGAAACCATTTTCATTATTGCCACATTTGGTTAACTAGCATCAAGTAGCCTATTCAATTTAACTGCAGTAATTGCAATGCTCTACAATTTTGTAAATGGCAGAGCAGTTGAGAACAAAAGAAAAATAAAAGCCCTTTCTGGCTTTCAAGACAAAATGAAAATACACTCAATTGCTCTGCAAATGTTTTCAGTATGTGGCTGTTGTGGAATTAGGCTGTACTTCTGCGTCTGAATGGCAGACGACCACAGACAGCTGTGTTCCTCCCACGACAGAGAGGAGGAATAATGTTTATGTGAAAACTGTTTACACGAGACAAACTTATCAGACAAACCTTTTGACGCCGCAAACCTCAGAGTTTGTGAAATGGGCTTTATTGATAGTCTGAGTTTATTTCGCTGCCCAGTCGGTTGATACCACCTCGTATACCCCCACTGGAAATCTGGAAAATCCAGACCAGTCAAGAAAAAATATTTCATTTCTGTCAGCATTTCACTGTTATATCTTTGATGCCAAACATGTGTTTTGAACTATGAAACAAGCCCTCTTGTGGTAGCTGTGCTGTATTGCAAGGAAAACACAAACACATAAGTAGGTCAAGGGTGATTTTTGCGGTTTCACTGTTATGAATAGTGGTATGGTATATTTAGTTGAAAAGATTCAGTTATTACATACAGTTACTGAGGTGTCAGGGATTTAGACCTATAGTTACCTCAGTAACTATATAATTCAGAATTGTTAAAATTGAGCTTCCAACACAATTATATTGACAACACACATAAAACATAAAAGCAGCATATCAGGAAGGCAATAAAAGATAATCCTTGATGTATTAATGGTGGATACTACTGGAACTGGGACAAGGATTCTAAATACCTGCTGGCTTTCTTGAAAGAAATTATGATTAAACTCACAGCCAGAAACACACATGGAATAGCTCAATAACTTATCATTAAAGGCCAATGCGCATATTTTTTTTGCGTGTTTTTGAGCTACTCATATCATCCTGGAGAATTTCATTTCTGTACCTTACTGATTCAAGTAAAACACTTGAAGCAAAAAAACAGCCATTGCAAAAAAAGTATTCATATTTTAGGGTCTTTCTAGCAATTTCCAACGTGACATGACCTGTGTGTTTTTGAATAATTAACACAGGGATCCTACCACAGGAAGTGGACCTTTAATCATTTACCCGGGTGTTTAAGTGGCTATCCACAATATTCTGCTACTCCTGTCCCCCCCAGAATGCCTTTGTGCTTTAAATCAAAAAGTAATTCCGGTGACCCACTTACACACCTATGTTCGGTGTGTTCCTTTGTCTTTCCCTTTTGGTCAAGGGCGTCTATTCCTGGGAGAAATGTTTGCAGAAATCGGTAAATCCAAGAGGCCACATTTCCCGTCAAGGCGAATGACCTGCGCTGAGTTGGGAACTCTGGTTGTGACATAAACGTGAATGTGGACACAGACACATCTGTGGTCTGCAACTAAGCGCAGGTGTACGGGAAATGGCAGCCCTGCCTGCTATAACTACCCAGCAGTGGCTCTTTATATTGTGTAGCAAGTGGGGTTTTTTTGTTACCTTCCAGTAGTAGCAAATCACTGGTGGATGAGTATTCAAAAGCTAGAGGTTTCCACAGATTAAAAGCGGTATTCTTTGAATCAGCGCACGGTTTATTTTTAGTCGTGTCCAGCTGTTTTCCTGTCCTGCTAAGACCTCTGAGGTGACCACATCCTGCGGAGCAAGTCAGCAGCAAACGCCCGGAGCCTCAGAAACATGCTTCAGCGAATGCTTCTCCAGGAACTATTATCAAAACACGCTTTTCAAAAACCTGTAAATGTCCGGATGTCTGTGTGTTACAACTGGTTTTTCAAGCTTCTATCTCTTGTCTCTGTTTTAGTCTTCAGTTTTCAGGTTGTTTGGTATATAAACACCTTAACTATTTTTTTCATATTTTAATTTCTGTAAAGCATCTTGGCAGTGAACAGTGAATCAACTGTATATTGCAATGAAACAAGGTTTGAGGTTGTCATTCGTGAACTGATGCTGAAATCACATTATCCATCCATCCATTATCTGAACCTGCTTATCCTGAATAGGGTCGCAGGGGGGCTGGAGCCTATCCCAGCATACATTGGGCGAAAAGCAGGAATACACCCTGGACAGGTTGCCAGTCCATCGCAGGGTACACACACCATTCACTCACACACTCATACCTATGGGCAATTTAGACTCTCCAATCAGCCTAACCTGCATTTCTTTGGAGTTATTTTTTAGTTTAGTTAAATTTTTACTGTATTACCTGTGGCATGCAATGTGCAACAATTGAGAGGGCGGCCTGTAGCGTAGTGGTTAAGGTAAATGACTGGGACACGCAAGGTCGGTAGTTCTAATCCCGGTGTAGCCGCGATAGAATCTGCACAGCCGTTGGGCCCTTGAGCAAGGCCCTTAACCCTGCATTGTTCCAGGGGAGGATTGTCTCCTGCTTAGTCTAATCAACTGTTCGTTGCTCTGGATAAGCATCTGCCAAATGCCAATAATGTAATGTAATGCACACACTTAAAATCATGCGGTTATTCTCGACCACACAGCACAATGCACAACACTGCCTAGTGCTTGCTTGCAAATGATAAATTAAATGGAAAGGATTTCAATTACAGACTTTAATTGAATTTGTCTGGGCTACAAGGCCCAATAACCGAATTAGATACATTTTAAATATAGCCTGATTCAACACAGACATCAGTTTAGTATAATGTAATAAATTGCTTTCACTAAGGTTCTTAATTACAGTATTGGGAGGCTACAATTTAGTGTACAATGTTTTCAGACCCTTTGTAAAGGGATGTGGTGGATTGGGAACTTGTCCAAAACATTTGCTGAATCATTTGCTTTCAAATGTGAGCAGCAAATGTGAATGCCAAGGCTTATATGAAGCTCAACATCAGCGTTCTCATGCAACAGTACTCTACAAGGCAGTATATTATTTGTGATACTTCAGTCTAGTCCTCTCCTCTTAAAGACTACTGGATGCTGTTTTGTGAGTAATAATATCCTGTTGCCACAAATAGTTCTAAGTATAGGACAGCACATCAGGGGGTAATTCCACACACCAGAACTATATCAAATATAGACTTGAATATTTGTGGAAATAGATGCTTAATTTAAACTTTACTCATACTTTATTTAGAATCTGCAGTCATTTACAGGCATCTGGGTTAAAGTATTTAAAATAAAGTAATTCACTCTGATAAGAGCCATACAACTGAAGACATGACTGAGAGACCTGCAATTATTTTCCACACTGTAAGCCAGTCATCTTTACAAGCTTGGAGACCCTTAAAAGAACATGCATCTAATCTAGTGATTAGTGATCTTTCACAAGTGAGATCCAGTGACCTGTAGATGTCTGGCAGGATGCACTGATTAACCATGCAACCCTGGACGATATAAGCTGCTTGTGTAGGGTACTTCCACTGGCCTGGACTATCACTGAATTCCTAGGCATAGCCTATGGTTAATGATGTAGGGTTGTGGATGGTTGATGAGAGACTTAATCATATACATATATAGACTTCTATTGAACTGAAAATAAATTATTATTGCCAGATGCAACGTAATGATATAAACTTGGAAATTAAACCTGTCTGAAGGCACCGTTGCTAACTAAAGTTGACCTTGACGCTGTAATGTCAACGCCTTTATACAAAATGTCGTTGTGGGTATAGTTCTCCGTGGAATTTTTATTTTGGTTTAGCCTACGTTTAGTTTTTAGGACTATGCTTAGTTATTCTTTTACGGCATATGGCTAATTGTTATCCACTAGTGCCTCCATCATAATAAACCTTTTCAGCTTCTGTTTTGGGATCATATCAATTTATGAGTGACTTCCAAGCTGAGAGACCAGTTGTAGTAATAGCCTACTCCCTTGGAGCAGTAGAAAGTCTACCGTTTTTGCGGTGACTTTGCCCTTTCTGAATGATTTATTTTCTTTTATATATATTTCTTTTAGTATCTTGTTGTTTATATTTCCGGGGCCTTGTGTAGTGAAGTGAAGACTACTGGCGTGGAGCGGCTAGCTGGCCGGGGTGAGTCCTGCCTTTCCTCTGTTTGGATTAATGACGTCTGCCTTGTTCACACTTTGGTTTATTTTTTAAATATAAATACTCTTGTTAAGGCAATACCTACCATTCGGATAGCCAGGCGCATGTTCGCACGAAGGAGAAGAATGTAGCATAGGGCGTGGCATGTAGCGTAGTGGTTAAGATAAATGACTGGGACACGCAAGGTCGGTGGTTCGATCCCCGGTGTAGCCACAATAAGATCCGCACGGCCTTTGGGCCTTTGGGCCCTTGAGCAAGGTCCTTAACCCTGCATTGCTCCAGGGGAGGATTGTCTCCTGCTTAGTCTAATCAACTGTACATCACTCTGGATAAGAGCAGCATTATTAGACTTCTACTGTGTGTTTAGAGATGCTCTTCTGCATACCACTATTGTAATGTGTGGTTATTTGTGTTACTGTCAGCTTTGACCAGTCAGGCCATTCTTCTCTGACGTCTCTCATTAGCAACGCGTTTCTATCTGCAGAACTGCTGCTCACTGGTTTGTTTGTTTTTTTTTGCCCCATTCTTTGCAAACTCTAGAGGCTGTTGTGTGAGAATCCCAGGAGATCAGCAGTTTCTGAGACACTCAAACCACCCTGTCTGGCACCAACTATCGTTCCACGGTCAAAGTCACTTAGATCAAATTTTTTCCCTATTCTGATGGCTGATGTGAACATTAACTGAAGCTCTCGTATCTACATGATTGTATACATTGCACTGCTGCCACACAATTGGCCGATTATATATTTGCATGAATATGTATGTTTAATAAAGTTAAAATGTTCCTAATAAAGTGCTCAGTGAGTGTATATTGCATTGGTCATGTTTCAGAGTAAATCTGTCTAACAGTGGTCTGACGTCACTTTATTATTCACTGTAATTGTATTACTTTAATGCGTCTGGATAGATTTGTAATTAATCAAATCCACCCATGAGTGAAAGAGGATCTTCTCTGGTCATGAGAAACCGCACGTGATTGCTTGTGAAGCTCTATCGCAGCTGAGTCTCTCACCAACAGCCCATCCTGTCCTGATGAGACTGAGCTGTTGATAGCGCAGAACGTTTGGAAAGAATTAGCCACCACAGACAACACAAGTCACACACACTTTCTGACCTAGATTTCTGACCTTCATCCTTTTTTTTTTACATTCTGTTTTCTACATATCCATTATTATCGAATCGAAGCCGACAGGAGCATATTCCTCCCCCATCACCCTATGATTTTTGTGTGTCATTGTGACTATTCATGCATGTGCACATGCTTAGCTGGGTGTCAAATATGATTTCATTCTGCTGTGCTGCAATCACACAAACATGTGTTTACTTAGTATTTTTATGTTTTTAAGTCACCTGAGCCTTTTCTATTTTCAAACAGAGACGTAATGGGCTACTTTGTGCAGTAATAAGAATATTGCATGCATGATCTATTTTCAAGCAAGTACGCAATTTAGCAAGTGCATTGAACCTGTCTTGTAAATTGTCTAAATGTATTATTTCAACAAACCCACAGGGGCTTTATCACAAAGCAGGATTATTAAGTAGGATAAATTTGCTGAGTAAAACTCAGAACAGCTGAACATTTACTTAAGTCCATGTTTCAGTTTTGGAAGGGTTCCAGGCTTGACTTGATGAATTTATGCAGCTAACTCCATAATCCTGCTTCGTGATATGCCCCCCCCCAGTTTAGTACTAGGCCTAGTGGCCTATATAGGCCTGTATTAAGCAAAGAACTGCATTGGTCTCAACCTGAATCCATTTGCACTTCCTGAATCACAGCACCGCAGTCACTCCTGAGATGTTTTTACACCATCCAGCATTAGCCTCAATATTTAAGATTTAATGAATAAATTAAATAAGATTTTTATCTCCTATAATCTGCAGTGCTGTCTGAAATCTAGTAGGACGTGTGCTCAGTTAATAATGCCCGTGCATATCAACTTTACTAGGTGTGAAGTGCCGTCTGTAATCAGGGCAGTTACACGCCGCTAATGAAGTGTGAAGTAAATGGGAACTCGGAAGGCCAGCGCAGAAAGTTTTACCCTGACACGACGGCTCTGGTGCTTCAGAGGAACTCTGAGAAGGTTGCATCGATATTGGCTTTCCCCGCTGGCCAGGTCTCGGTGCGCTGCTGTCACTTTCACAGCTGCGCTGTTACACGGCGCTGTCTCGTTCACACTGTGGCACTGTCAGAGAGTCATAGGTCCCTGTAATGATCTTACAGTACTGCGCCAGTCGCACTTCGCCAACTTTCCCAAGTTCACATTTTCCCCACAAAGTTTCGAGCTGGCACCCTTGCTCAAGCTGACTTTTGAAGCTTTGTGTGCTCAGTAAAGAAATTTCCACGCAAACGGAATGCCTTTATAGGAGACTTACTGACAGATTTATGCTGTCTTTTATGCATTTGGCCACGGTTGACAACCCCCCATGGCTTTTTTGAATAAAAAAGATGAGATGGATGTGGAGATGGGGGAGGGGGCAGAAAATGTGAAGGTACACACGTTATATACATGGCTAAGATTTGAATATTAGATATAAATAAAGCAATTCAGTTTCACCGTCTGTTTGATCAGGATGAAAAAAGAGGGCTGTATCTTTAAGGATTTCATTCCAACTTATGCTGCTATTATTATCATTTGCATGATGTGACATTTCAGCAACATTTCATGGTGCATTCATGAACGCTTTCAGCATAAAAGTATTTGGCACCTGATCTGATTCTTTAATTAAAACACGGTTAATACAAGTGCATATGTCGAGAGTTAATGAATGTAATAACAATGAGAAGAACAAGAATAATAATAGTAGCAACAAGCATTTTCAGAATTTTTTTCTTTTTTTTTAAAGATCAGAATATTTGGAAGTACCACACAACAAGATGACCTAAATGAACAGACTTCTCTTTTGATTCTCAAAGTGCAAGCCGGATTTAAGCAAAAGCTTTCCTAAATGTGAGATCAAGAAGTAGCCGATATCTCAGTTGAAAATCCAAACCTGGCAGCAATACTGATCCAGGGATTTACAGCCTGTCATTCAGAGACAAAAGCCTTATCCTGCCTAACCGAAAATTAGCTACAGTATATAGCTAATGTAATTCTTAGCTATAATAATATTGTTCATTATCTGTATTTGAGTTTGTCTAACAGCAGAAGCACTCCCATGTTCTTTATTGAGTTGTAGTTGCTTCAGTTACCCACCAGATGTAGTCATTTTGCAACTTTACCAAGTCCTTGTGGCTACAGTTTTCTCGGTGACATAATATCGTGGTTCCAAAGAGGACTGATCTTCTAAAACACAAGAGTCAATTATATAAGTTTGCATTGCTCTTTAGCACTGAACAACAATGCCATGTCATGAAACAGTGTTGCTATACATGTTGATTTTAAATCTTTTTTCCAAATGCAATACATTAATATAATCTATTAACACAGCCAATGTACTGTATGATGAAATATGAATTCAAATGCCAATTTTGTTTGCTGTACTCTAATCTTGCATCACACTCAATTATTTTATGTTTCTCAGAAACCATGCAGGCTACCCCTGTTTATGATCCCCCTGTTGAGGTGGCACATCCGTGTTATGATATTAAATGAACTGATCCATTTCATTCAGACACACAATACTTTTTGGTCTGTTCATATTGCAAATATATTGCATACTGCATGACATGCATGTGTAGATTACATATACATGACCAGGTTTTGCATTACTGAATTTTATTTATTTATTTATTTTTCACAATATTTGTATTCATTTTTTAAGTATGACATACAAGGATTCAGAACACTGTTAAGAAGACTATCCCCCAAGTCGTTTTTCTGTCTTGAATTAGCAATCACATTACTGTAATTTGGGCCAAGACGATATGCGTTTCAGTGTTTTATCCCAGGATGGCCCCCCATCTACTAATAGTGGAGGTTTTATGTTGATCTTAACACTGCTGTATTGGCCAATCTTCTTAATCTTAATCTCATTGAGCATTACCTGGTTAAATAAAGGTTTAAAAAAATATATAGAAAACCTCTGTCTGTGTAAACTTCACCCAGGAGGTCACTTTAGGGTTTTGTGGCACTGCCTCTACCCTCCTGGCAAACCTGGAAAGAATGTCCTTAGGTTGAACTATAATATTTACCTCCTATTTGACTATTGTCCTTGCTTTTGTAGCATACTGGCATGCAAACAGCATTTGTTTTGCCTCCATGAATTGTTTTCAATTTGCATTGTTAATAGGGTGTTTAACTGGCAGAGAACAGTGGTTGGACCATTACATTACATTCCAGGCATTTGGCAGACACTCTTATCCAGAGCGACGTACCACAAAGTGTAAATCGTAACCAGGGACAAGTGTGCAGAAAGGTAAGTACAGTTCCAAGGGCTAGTGATTAAAATTTGAACCCTGTAGGTTAATCTGAAGAGAACAACTGTCATATTCAAAAGTAAATCTTCAGGTGCGGTGGCCCATTTGTTTCCACTGAGTGGGGAGCTTTTGCTGCAGCTGGTAGCAGTGTTTCCTGCTGTATATTTCATTAGCATACATTTTTCATTTTATGTCACCACAGCAAGCAAATCTGTGAGCGCCACCACATCCTATCACATGTAAATATCTACATTAAACATCATCCGTGGGTGATGTTACATCACTGATTTTCAGACTGTGTAAACAAAGGCACGAGAGAGGGCTTTGGCTGCTTACTGGGCTTCAGCTGGTCTACTTTTCACTCATTCAGCTGGTCTCAGTCATAATGCTGGAAAACATCTGTAGCAGAAAGATGTTCAACTGTGCTAGAGACACTGAACTCGATTTGGTTTGTCCTACACTTGATTATCATTTTAATGACTTAGATTGAAAAAAAATTCAAAATTCTGGCCACAATCAGTACACCATGTACTAAAAGCAAATTAACGGCCATTTGCTTTAAATTTTAAAACTCCATAGTCACTAACAGTATAGAGAAATGGTGGGTAAAAACATCTCAAATGAAGGGGGCTGTCTTGTGTAAGAATAAAAGGATGCTGAAACATTGATGTCGCCTTTTTTTCCCCCACAGCAGCCTCATGAATAATAAATTTGAGTGGAAAAAAACGGCTGGTTCAATTAATTTTTGCACGGCGGCATCTCCTCTGTGCGGTTTTGTATAAACGGCGTGCTATTATAGGGGATACGCGCACGTTTGATTTGTGGCCTAATTGCCTCACTCTAAATAGTCCTCCTTCACCGCAGCCCTTGGTTCTGCTCCACACATGCGAGCTGTGCTTTTTAAAATGTATTTATTTATTTTTTTAACCAGCGTTCAGCGATAATAAACGGTACTTACGCAGACGGGAGTTAAATGCGGAATCAAATCAAGGTGACTAAGAGGAAAAGACTCTGTGTATTTTGGTCCATTAAACTGCTGCGCTTCGCAAGAAGCACTTAACTAAGTGCCGCTTCCCTAGATTTGTTGTTGCTTGACTGAGCTTGATTTTGCCAACATGCCCCTGTGCCTGGCTTTATAGTTCCCCATCATTCAGTATGTGAAACGCATCACAGCTAGGCCGCCTTGTGCGATGTTTTCACTGGGTCAACGGCACGAGTGTGGCACTGGTGAGCCTGACCATTCAACGCAGTGTGTCAGTCCGCAGCACCAGGCTCACAGGAACGTTGTCATTCTGTACATGTTCGCCGCGTAATTACCCGTTCAGACGGATCCTGGTCTCCCCTGGAGTTCAGATGGATGTCTGGTAAGCGTTAGAAATTATTATAATTTTAATAACTTACTTGGTGCCTGCAAGTAAATTTCCCAGGCAAAACACATATTTTCATTACATTTAAAATATTCATATACTGTGATTCCCTCAGTATGGTATCCCCTTCCTTCTTGAAGTATAACAAGCATGTATGCGTCCATCAGTACTTTTAGCAGGTGGTAATCAGGAGATCAATACAAATGTAATCTGGCAGTAAAAGCATTGGGCTCATAACCGCAAGGAAATTACAAGGCTGATCCCGAAGAGCTTATAAACACCAGGAGGCATTAGAATAGATGTTGGCAGCAGTATAATCAGCCTCTGACTGTTTTCATTCTGAAGGGAATGGACCTGCAGTATTAGTCTGATTAGTCTGGGTCAGAATCATGGTTTCTGCAGAGATTATCAGGCTGGGAATATGCTGAAGCAGCAGTAGCAGCAGCCAAGCATCCTATTTACATGTAGCTGCTCAGAGGCTGTGTGGTCTCACTTCCTATTGTCTGTGTGGTTTCACTTCCTGGAGTCTGTGTGGTCTCACTTCCTGGTGTCTGTGAGATCTCTCACTTCCTATTGTCTGTGTGGTTTCACTTCCTGGAGTCTGTGTGGTCTCACTTCCTGGTGTCTGTGAGATCTCTCACTTCCTGTTGTCTGTGTGGTTTCACTTCCTGGTGTCTGTGTGGTGTCTCACTTCCTGGTGTCTGTGAGATCTCTCACTTCCTGTTGTCTGTGTGGTCTCCCCTTACTGTGCCCTTCCCCCCCTCTAGGCCCGTTCCTTCCTTTTCCACTTTCTCCCCCCTTACAGACTCTGATGTTTCTCAACTCCTGCTCTCCCACCGCCCTACAACCTGTGCCCTTGACCCTATCCCCTCTTCTCTTCTCCAGACTATCACACCAGACATTCTCCCATTTGTCACCTCCCTTGTCAACTCCTCCCTGTCTTCCGGCTGTTTTCCAGCATCCTTCAAGAGGGCCCACATCACTCCATTGCTAAAAAAGCCTACCCTGGATCCCTCCATCATCCTGAACTACCACCTGGTATCTCTTCTTCCTTTTCTTTCTAAAACCATAGAACGAGCTGCTTCTACTCAACTTTCTTCCTTCTTTTCTAACAACAACCTGCTAGACAACAACCCTCTCCTCTGTCCTCATTCTTCTAGATCTCTCTGCTGCCTTCAACACTGTGGATCACTCCGTCCTTCTGTCCGCCCTGTCAGCAACAGGCATCTGTGGCACAGCCCTGGACTGGATTGAGTCCTACCTCTTTGGTCGCTCCTTCCAGGTTGCCTGGGCTGGTACGGTATCGACACCTCGGCCCCTTGCCACAGGAGTTCCCCAGGGCTCAGTCCTAGGCCCGCTTCTTTTTTCTCTTTACACTCGTTCCCTTGGCCTTGTGATCACTGCACATGGGCTATCCTACCACTGCTATGCGGATGATACCCAACTCTTCATCTCGTTCCCACCATCTGATACACAGGTTTCTGCCTGTATCTCTGCTTGCCTGAGTGACATCCAGAGCTGGATGGATAACCACTATCTAAAGCTCAACCCAGGCAAGACTGAAATGATATTCATCTCTGCTAATACCTCTCCCCACCTGGATCTCTCCATTTCCCTCGGGGATACCACACTCACGCCATCACCCAGTGCAAGGAACCTTGGCGTGGTGATGGACAGCAGACTGTCCCTTTCCGAGAACATTGCGGCGGTGACCCGGTCATGCAGGTTCTTCCTATACAACATACGGAGAATCCGCCCCTTTCTCACCCCCTACTCGACCCAGCTCCTGGTCCAAGCGATGGTTCTGTCCCGCCTGTACTACTGCAATTCCCTCTTTGCTGGCCTCCCAGCGTCCGCCATCAGACCCCTCCAACTTATCCAGAATGCAGCAGCTCGTCTGGTCTTCAACCTTCCCAAATACTCACACGTCACCCCCCTGCTTACTTCCCTCCACTGGCTGCCAGTCAAAAAATTAAAAAAATTAAAAATAGGCCCTGGTCCTTATCTTTGTTGTACGGGTAGCAATTGAAATTGTACTTCCCTCTAGGGTCTTTCAGCGCACTTAGCCCTGGTTATGGGTATGCACTTTGTTGTACGTCGCTCTGGATAAGAGCGTCTGCCAAATGCCAATAATGTAATGTCTCTCACTTCCTGGTGTCTGTGTGGTCTCTCATTTCCTGGTGTCGGTGAGATCTCTCACTTCCTGTTGTCTGTGTGGTCTCCCATTTCCTGGTGTCTGTGAGATCTCTCACTTCCTGTTGTCTGTGTGGTCTCCCATTTCCTGGTGTCTGTGAGATCTCTCACTTCCTGTTGTCCGTGTGGTCTCTCACTTCCTGGTGTCTGTGACATCTTTCCTGGTGTCTGTGTGGTCTCACGTCCTGGTCAGCAGTATGTAGCTCTGACTCTGCAGAGTCACCATTGGTCTTAGTTTCTTTCTGGTGACCGGGTTAGAATGGACTTTTGGTTTAAAGCAAGTAACTGATAAAAGAAAATTACACTCAAGCCAACATGCTGCTTTGAAGTTACTTTAAGTGTATTTTTTTGCTTTAAAGCTCAGACCTGTTGATGGCCCTATACTAGCCACTTTGAAGCCGGCAGATTGTTGGAAACATTTGGGTGGACTGTATAAAAACATGGCGGGTGAAACCGAATTGTAGAGTAATGCTCTGAATAAAAGCAAAGAATGTGCATGTTAACCATATGTCAATGGTTTGATTATAAATGTAAAATTGTGGAATATAGAGCCAAATCAAGAAAATAAATATTTGTCCCAAGGCATATGGAGCTCACTGTAAAAGTATAAATATTAAATGTATGTTCTCATTTTAGCTGTCTGTTGAATGTTTAATCATTCCCCAAATTATATTTTCATAAATATTATACATATTTCTTATTTACCCCACTGGCTTCACCTCAAATTGTCTTTCTCTAATAAAAGAGGTCGGTGGCATTACTCATTCAGATTGGCACAACAAAAGTTGTGGGGAGATAATAAATATTTATCAGTCACCGTAATTGGAAGGCTTGCAGGAACAGAGTTGACAGCTGTCTGTATTATGCTGTATTTCTTCTTCAAGGAGAACTGTTGAAATGCCCTTGGTATAAAAAATGTAATATGCAGAGGCCAGTATGATTCCATTAATGTGCTACATGCACACTGTACATTTACAGTGTATAATTTAATTTAGCATTACTTGGGACAGTTTATCTCGGCAATGTAGTTCCTCAAGGGTATAAAACAATAGTAGTAGTAGCAGTAGTAGTAGTTGTAGCAGTAGCAGTAGCAGTAGCAGTAGCAGTAGCAGAAGTAGTAGTAGTAGTAGCAGTAGCAGTAGCAGCAGCAGCAGCAGCAGAAGTAGCAGTAGCAGTAGAAGTAGTAGTAGTAGTAGTAGTAGTAGTAGTAGAAGTAGTAGTAGTAGTAGTAGTAGTAGTAGTAGTAGAAGTAGTAGTAGTAGAAGTAGTAGTAGTAGTAGTAGCAGTAGTAGCAGTAGTAGTAGTAGTAGTAGCAGTAGCAGTAGTAGTAGCAGTAGCAGTAGCAGTAGTAGTAGTAGCAGTAGTAGCAGTAGTAGTAGTAGTAGCAGTAGTAGTAGTAGCAGTAGTAGTAGCAGTAGCAGTAGCAGTAGTAGTAGTAGAAGTAGTAGTAGAAGTAGAAGTGGAGGAAATCTAATGCCCCAGCCGACCAAGCCCTCATCTCCACCTTCTAATGTTACATCCTCTAGGATCCCCTCTACCAATCCAGAATTTGAACCTCAATATCTTTACTGATATCTTACGGTTTTCTCCTCCTTGATACCCCTATAACCCCATTCTCTGCAGATTGGTTGGTGAGCCACTTTCAAATGAACATTTGGTACATCCAGCCTTATGGGGAGGAAAGCAGAACACCCAGCGGAAACCCACACAGACTGGGGGAGAACACGTACAATGTCTTGCTGCGAGGCAACAGTGCTGTCCACTGCACCATGTGAGATAGCCTTGCTCTTTCCGTGGTGCCCTTGTATATACAGTAATGTGTTGCGCTGTTTTATCTGAACCAGGCCATTGAGTGTGCAGCAGACCCAGCTTCCCCCTGCTGTCAGCCCTCGTGCTTGCAACAAACAAAACATGATCATTTCAGCTGTGCAGTACAAAAGAGCTTGTCTGCAATAATTTTAAAAACTGCACGCAGAAATGTCAGAAGCAGAATAAAAGCCAAATGTGGGAGTAGGAAAATCAAGACCATAAAAGATAAGGAAGTTTAGTTTCAAATAGTTTCTTCGAAGCTTTCACCATAATTATGATTCTGTAATGGTAAATGGTTGGCATTTATATAGCACCTTTGTCCAAAGCGCTGTACAATTGATGCTTCTCATTCACCCATTCATACACACACTCACACACCAATGATGATTGGCTGCCATGCAAGGCACCAACCAGCTCGTCAGGAGTATTTGGGGGTGAGGCGTCTTGCTCAGCGACACTTCGACACACCCAGGGTGAGACCGCCTGAGCCAATGTGCCCCCCCCCCCCCCCCCCCCGTAGCCTGCATAATGGGAATGACAGGGTCTTTTTCTAAGAAATGAGTACTAACATGTTGCAATGTATCAATGTTTTCATCTTACTGTGGGTAAGATACCTAAAAAGCACATTTCCGAAAAACTTTCACTTTAAAATAGCAATTGGAAGCCTGAAACACATGTTGCAGGCGTGTCCATGTAGGCAATCAGAAAATCGGCTGATTTAATACGCTAAATATTTCAAAGGGTATCCAAAAGGTGGAAAATGTATCTTGCAGTCAGATTAAAAAATATCTACTTTGTCACATACAAATGTATTTTTAATGTTTTTTTATTTTTATTTGAACTATTACGTATCATATAGCCAACACTTCAGAGTAGCACAAGGTTTTTTGTTATTTTTAATATCCAAATTAAACCTAACACTGTCAGCTAGACGCCATCCATCAGTAACATCACCTGCAACAAAGCGTTGACCAAAAATCACAGTTGCTTCAAATGTAACTGTTGTGTGTGCTCCCAGTTTATTTAACTTTAATTTTTACCGAGTGGTAGACTACCCATTTCTACACACAAACGTGTGCGTTCTCAGTCAGTGCAATGATGGGAATTTGTGAAATACGAATTGCACAAGGAGTTTTGGGAGACCAAGTAGTGTGTGAAAATTTGACTTGACTCGGGCTCGGGAAACTGAATCAAATGTTTACAAGACGTCTGGACGGGAAGGTGCTTACTCCATTGCCTGAAAACCCTGAGAAAAAGGTTGCTCAAGCCTTGCAATAAAGATGTTTTGAAATGTATGTCTAAAGTAGAGGCTATTTGAAATGCACTTTCTTTGTACTTTCCAGAAGTAAGTGTTTTAAGATTAATTAAAGTATATCCCACCACTTTAGCATGCAGATCTTAGAATACATTATATTATTTCTGGAGCCTGTCTCTGCAGCCTATCTGAGGAAATAGCATATTTGTGAGGGGGGAAATCGCTTGTGCGAGAGTTCTGTAGTTATATTTAAATTATGAATTTTCATGAAACGCATTTTGATAAGATATTGCGATCTGCCAGCGAAAATCCTTGCAAATCACCTTTTTAAAACAAGACCCAGAACTGGTTCTAGAATCCAAACCCTACTTGAAAGTGTAAAAAAATAACATGAATGGAGAAGGGGTCACAGAAAACAAACAGGCTTCTGATAAAAGATTAACAAGCTGCATCTGTGCAGGATTTCAGTTTGAATAATTTACTGGAGGCTTTTAACATTGGAGTAGGTTTGGGAGAAGAGTAGACCATCCCTTCTCAGTGCGGAGGTCTACTGGACCTCATGCTGAGTGGCATTTCTGCTTGCTCTTTGGCAAGCCGGGGCAAAGGTGAAGTTGGACTAAGTTTTACTGTGGCAGATTGAAGGTTAATCTTTTGCTCACAACTTATTACAATATGTTGCAAAACTGACGTTTTGTAATGTGTTGGCCTCTCTCATGCATGTCCCGATAAAGGGCTTCCATAATATTTTACAGTGTATGCTTAGTGACATGTGAACTGGGTCTACATAATAAAACACAAATGAGGAACGGTCCCATGACAGACATGCTCACCAAGTTGAAAAGGTTAAGCACAGGCACTATTGTGCCTTTGCTGAAGATAACGCACAGTACTGTTCATACTCAGATTTGGTCTGTAGTAACAACTAACAGCACTTGCAGGTGTGAAAAGCACAGAGTGAATTTAAACTTAGAGAATGTGCATACACAGTGAAAAGGCAAAGTGGGAGATAAACAAAAGTAACAGGATAACAATAAAATACAAAGAAAATTGGATCAATTTGTGGAAAATATTAGACTTAGTTAAAAACCAGTTTATAAAAATGCAATGGTAAAAGGTTTCAAAGAAAGCGCTGCTTGTTTCGTGAAGACTGTCGTGTGAACTTGCACCAGTTGTCCACCAGGGGCAGTAGACCACATATCAGAGTGCCTGAGTGGGAGGGTAATCAGTGATCAGCCTATGCATTTCAGAAACTCCCATAAAATTTAATGAGTGTCTGGCCAACTCAGCATGTTTAGATTTTTCAGTAATGTCGCTCACCTCATCGTATAGCCTCTCTCTCTCTCTCTCTCTCCCTCTCTCTCTTTCTTTCTCTCTCTCTCTCTGAGATTAATGGTCACTGAATTCAAATAAATTCCTCTCCTGGCTTGGAAAAATCTATACGTTTTATTGGCATACAGAGTTGCATATATCACACGGAACGGGTAAAAGATGCTATAACTGTTATCGTTGAGCTTTGCCATTTACGGACAAATGGCCTGAGGTTTCTATACATGCTGCCGTGTTACTGCAAAGCAAGATGGATCCGTCCTCTCAGTACATGGAAATGAAACGTGTGCAATCTGGCCTGTGCTTTAATGTCTAGCCGGTTTCCTGTTTGCCTGGTGCCTATCTCTGTAGAGTCCCTTTTTATGTTGTGAGTGAAATGGCAAAATCCTCCAGAGCCCCCGTATCAATAGGTTTTTATTCGATACAGCACCACTTAGAGTAAAATGACTGTGTAGCACAACACGGCAGGAATGTTCCGGAGGTAATGAAGCGAGAAGGAGCGTGTGATCATGCCACCATGATGAACACGTCACTTTAAAATCTCTAAAAGCTTTACAGCATGAGTAACATTTCATTTAGGAAAGGACACCAAGTGGGAAGCTTCATGTGGAAATGGAAGCAAGTCCATCTTGAGGAAGGTGCAATCGCAATACCTGCTCCACCATCTTGAAAATTGAGCTGGTCTTAAACTGGTCTAGCAGGGTTTGAGCTGTTCTTTTCAGCCGGATTCATAACAGGTTAAGTATGTGTTGGATGTTTAAGGCATTTTTTCTCTGTTGGGAGAAGAACAGTATGGAGTGAGAGCGGATTCCGGTCCAATACACGTGCATTGGGGTGGTGGGGTATCCGCTCCTTAAAGAGGACAAAATTGAAGTTCCCTTCGGCAGTGATTCCATGGGTCCTATACCAGTGACGACAGCACTAGTAGATTCTCATTTTGGCCTGCACAAATGGAGTATGTTTTCATCAGCCTCGTTTGGTAGTTTTGTGGTCAGCAATGAAGCCATTTGCATTGACATAAGCTCGCTGGTATGATGGAAGGTATTCCAGTAAAATCACATGGCACTGAAGACTTGCTGTTGAGTAATGTTTACATTTTAACCCACCCAGACATTTCATTTTGGCATGTGGTTCCATTTTGGTGCTTGTGCACGTAGGTCGGTGGTTCGATCCCCAGTGTAGCCACATTAAGATCCGCACAGCTGTTGGGCCCCTGAACAAGGCCCTCAACCCTGCAATGCAACTGTAAGTAGCTTTGGATGAAAGTGTCAGCCAAATTACATGTAATGTAATGTAATAATGTAATGTAGGAACATATGGACATATGGGAATGACAAGCAGTCACAGAGAGACAGAGAGAGTCTCTACACACCAACACCAAACTGTCCAAGATATGAGTTTGTTAAATGCAGTATATACATGTACAGTAGAATCTTTAAGATAAAAACTGAATGAAGTAATAGGCTAGCCCAGAGAATGATTAATGATATTCTCTGGTGCCTAGAATGTAGGAAGGAATAGGTGCAGTGGGCCCTCCCTGGTCTGTAGTCAGTGTTTGTCCTCTACTTTGCAATCAAATGTGACTGTTTACATAACCTGTCAAATAAATTATATTGGCCATCGAACTTGCCAAACTGTGAAGAAGCATTTGCGTTTGTCTGACTTTCATTACATTTTGATTAAATCCAGTACTTAGGCAATCAATCTCTTTCTCTTGGTCATATTCAGAAATATGTGGGCAGTTATTAATGCTCTCTTAACTCTTATCTCGAATTCAATAATCCTACATTTGTTTTTATTGTTTGGTGAGGTCACCTTGGTCAGTAGGTACTAGTGCTCTAGTTTCATACACATTACAGTGGGGTGCAAAGATTTGGGCACCCCTGGTTTACATATCTGACATGAACTCTAAATGGTACTAAGTTAAAGGTACAATAGGTAAGATTTTTGTGTTAAAACATTGCTACAAGACAATTG
This sequence comes from Conger conger, assembly GCF_963514075.1. NCBI lineage: Eukaryota > Metazoa > Chordata > Actinopteri > Anguilliformes > Congridae > Conger > Conger conger. Next base: position 6,891,899 of record NC_083769.1, read on the forward strand.
TAAATCCCTTCCTATCACTGAAAAAGGCTCACTGACATGTTGACTTGAAAATATACACTTGATTGCCAGACACGCTGTACCCAAAACATTGTATAACTGTACAATAATTCAAGCTCATTGGTTGAAATTTGGTTCTAATTGCCACAGCCAACGTCAGCACGTTTACAGAGAAGGGGGAGGGATAAACAGTGTTGTGGTTTGAAGGTGTCTGTTGCTGCTATTCCTCTCTTGACTGTTAGAAGTCTGAAATTACCTATTGTACCTTTAAACATGAGATCTTTCTGCAATTTTTAAAGCATTTTCTTTAATGTTTATAAATGATAAAAGGAAAAAGGCCCTGTGCAAAAGCCTTTATTCTTTGTTGCTTTTTAAAAAGATGATTACAAAGGCCCAGACCCAGGTGATTTACTCATTATTCAATGAGACAGGTGACTATGATTTCAGGGATGAACTTTCTATTCTAAATTAACTCTCATGCCTTCTAATGTATCCAACTGCAGTGGCTGTCTGGTGTTAGAACCACGGGTTCCTGTAAACAGTTGACAATTATCCAAAGCATACCTCAAATTCAACCATGATGTACCTCCAGGAAAGACTGATGAAGGTTTTAGAATGGACACCACAGTCCCCAGACTTGAATATTATTGAAAATCTGTGGAGAGATCACAAACATGCTGTAAATGCAATAAGACAAATAATATTTCTGGGCTAGAGGTGTTCTGCCTGGAAGAATGGGAAGAAATTCCAAAAGTGAGAATTGAAAGACCCTTAGCTGGCTACAGGAAGTGTTTACAAGCTGTTATACTTATACCGTAAATACTCAAATTGTGTACGGGATTCTATTTGAAGCCGGGCCTCGGATAATAGCCGGGGGCGTGGTCGATTCGGACAAATAAAGGCTGGCCCCAAATACAAGCCGGGGTAATATTGCCTACCAGTAGGGCTATCAGTCCATGAGCACTAGAAGACATTGTTTTGATTTAACTCAATGAAATAAAAGTCTTAATATAAAAAAAAAAATCTGAATATTTTATATTGTTGGTTGGTTTAATACTGTTGCCAATGAAAAGTTGTTGTCCTACACCATGGGTCTCCAAAACATTGCTCTCAAGCTACCAGTCGCTTGCCGCCCCCCTTCTGAGTAGCTTGCCAATGGCTGAAGCAGTATACATTTAAACACAATTGTTGCCGCGAGGCATTCCAGCCTACGAATTTAATAAAAAGTAAATCAGGCAAAATAAAAAATTAACTCAATTTAGGCTACTTGGCTACGCAATAAGGTTTCCATGTATTTACAGCACAGCGCACGTTCACTGTGTAGCACAACATGGTGCCTTGGCTCGCAATAAACAGACGGGTGGAAATCCGAACACTCTTTCAACTACATAAAGCTTAACCGTGAACCATCAAATACCCCCCAGATTTCAGTGCCCATCAGTCCCAACATTTAGCAATAGAATCAAACAGTCTAAAAGTCAATTAAATCCCAAACCAAAGCAAAAATCTTTTGATAGCCTACTGGTATGCTGCTCCAAACGAAACGTATGTCTCACAATAAAATGCACTTTAGGAAAAAAAGATCCTTAAGAATAAAATTCTACAACAGAAGCCTAATAAGAAATAAAGGCCTGTCTCAAATACAAGCCTGCCCCAAATAAAGGCCTGTGCTTTGTGCAGCCTAAGTAAATAAAAGACCCCGGCCACAATTTGAGGATTTACGGTAGTTGCCTGAGGAGGTACTGAGGAGAAAGTACTAACTGACAGGGCTCCCAAACTTTTGCACAGGGCCTTTTTCCTTTTTTATTATTTTGAACTGTAAAAAAAAGAAAGAAGTAGTCTTGCTTTAAAATGAGAGAAAAGTGTGTCATGTTTAATGTTGTACCATTTAGAGGTCAGGTTCACTTCTGTTCACTTAGATATTAATTGCAAAAGGCTTTTTGACCTGGGGTGCCCACATTTTTGCACACTACTGGGTAATGTAAACCCCATACATGAGTCATGCCCTGCAAGTGTATGTACACCAGCTCAACCATCTCAGTTGCAAACACAGAATACATTACATTCAATTATGTTCATTTTCCACTTGCTCTAGGCCAGTGCCTTGGTCAAGGGCAATGGCAGGAGCACACCTAACCTGGCATGTCTGTCTCTCAGTGTGTGAGGAAACCAGACACCCGGGGAGGACGTGCAAACTCCACAGAGAGAACCCGGAACCTTCTCACAAGGTGTCAATACTGCACCCCTGTGCCACCTAACCTGCCACAGTTGTGAAAGCTGCTGGCTTCAAACACAGAGGCCTCCATGAAACTCCATTCCTGGGGACATGAGCCGCCATCACACGCATTGTCACAGTGGTGTTCTGACTTGCATCCTGATCGACTGTAATTTTTATATATTTTGCATTACTGAATTCCCATCTCAGATCCCAGGCTAGCAATCTTAGGTTCCAGAAACATTTTCTGATGGTTAGTTTTAGTTACCAGAATGTTCACTTTGTCAAGTTTTATGGGAGGTATTCAAACATTTTTACGTAACGTTTCTTAGTGCTCTTATCAATCTTCTTGTAGGTTACCTGAACATTTTCTGGGAAACGTTCTGTGAAGCATTTTAAAAACATTGTGAGGGAAAACGTTCTTGAATCATGTTTCCAGAACGTTGCAGGAATATTATTTTTGTAACGGTACAGTGGAACCTATTTAGAACCTATTGAATATGTTACTGAATCTTCTCAGAACGTTCCCTGTAAGCTGGGATGGTGTTGTTGGGATATAAAAATGTCCTTTCCTTGAGCAAAATCTTCCATCAACCACCTGGATCCCGCAGGTTGACTGTAACCAAATACAGCAATGGATTAATGTAGAAACTTAACTAATGTAGAAACAGATTTCCAAAGCAGCATCATGATACATGGATTCAGTTGTTCTTTCATGTGGCTGGGTGGAGAATGAGTAAAAATAACCTGAAATAATGGAGAAATATTTAAAAGAAACAGAAAGGCATAAATACAAGACTAACAAGGAGTCTTTGAGGATCAGGTGAGTGGAATGACACATGGAAACACAAACCAGGTGCAGGGAGCATGGTAACACTGAAGCTGTGTCTGAAACTTCTCTGCTCCGGACTACCGTGCTCCCGAGTCCATACTCCAGTCAGCGTTCGGGAGTCCGCACTTGGAGTGCGAAAGCATGGTAGTTCGGAACGTTTTATTTATTAGTGGGGCGCTTTTTGTGGTGACATCTGACCCGTCACCTTCAACTTCTGACATAACTATCTGACAAATAGTGATGGCATTCACATTGCACTTAGTAAATAAACATCAGATGAATGTGCTGCACATGTAGATGTACAACTGAAATAGGCGAATAGCTTTCTGAGGCTGTGGCATTTTTAGCTGCCAAGCTAAAACTCAGAACCAGACCTGGACCCAGACTCAGACCCGGGCCCAGACTCCCAGGCCCTGGGAGAGGAAAATCAGTAGAGCACACAATCGCAGGTGGATTTTGGCAAGCTAGCCAATGCCAGGCTTCTCTGCTTTTTCACAGCCACTCCTGAGCATCGGTTGTGCTGCGGTCACGTCTTCTCATTCTGCCCTTGTATTTCCCTTGATCGTCATTGGTCCAGTTAGTGAGAATAGGTGTGGTCATGGTCGAGGGTCGGCCATCACAGGCAGCCATTTCAAAATGGCGGCCGCCTTTCAGTAGGAGTGCGACGATCATACCAAGGATTTCTGACCACCCAAACCATGACCGCAGGCCAATCCGCTTGCAGCGCTATTTCAACTCCATTTATCTCGATTTCAAATTTATCCCCTATATTCTTTTTTTGAATAATTTTTCCATCTTGGATGGCTGCTTATTGGACTGCTCCATAAACGGCATGACAGGCTGATGATTGGCCACTGACCAATGACTGGCTGAGACTGATAGCGAGAATCTCTTTAATGTGCGGTTAAGTCATTAAACATCAGTGATATGATCGCTCACACTCCCCATCCATGGGGAAAAGAATCCATCTCAATCACCTCTCCGCAGGAAGATATGTAGAGGAGCAGACTCACTCAATTAAACAAATGGAGTTAGGCCTCCATTAGTGCCATAGGGGAAGCCACTATTTATTGGCTGAATGGATTTGCTGAATTGCCTGAAAGTTTGATAATAAAAATGACATTTTAACATTTGAAAATGGTGGTTTATGCCATAATGTTAAATATATTTCAATTTTTAAACATTACCAAAACAAACCATTTGTATGATTCAATGTTTACAATTGTATAATAATTGTACAATCATATAGTGAATGTGCACTACTAATTCACAAACTAGGACACACTTCCCATAATTTGGCAATCGTTTGGGCAATCAGGGAAAGTAGTTTATGTTTATATGGGGCTTGAGTGATTGAAAAAGAATTGTTAAAGCTTGGGTAGGCGATTTTTTGTGTGTGTAATATTTGGTAAAATTATCTTCACATTCCAACAGCTAGCAATAAACCAACTGCTCTGGGGGGAAAAAAAATCTGATATCTATGACTGTCCCAGGACAGACAGTGGGGGTGACAAAGAGGGGGGGTTGGGTTTTTCGCCTCTGTATACATTCAAAATCTTTCTTCTTCTGCCCATTTTCTGCTCGCGCCCAAAGATTGCGTACCACAGCTTTAACATTGGTACTCTTAAAAAAGGATACTGAGTGACGATCATTACTGACCCACAGAATCAATCACTCAGTGACTGTTCAGTGATTTATCGCCATGGCTAGTGGCTGATCTTTACCAGCCATCACGCTTCGGTTCCTACTGCACCTGCTCAGCAGTTCAACCAATGGAAACTATTTTTTATTTTCGCCATCCATCTAATATTCAGCACATTTGTGGTAAAAAAACAAAAACTCAAAGGTGAAAAAGAGCTACTTCTGGCAACATTGTATTATAATCCATGTAGCCCATTTAAAACAATCTGTAATTAATTCATCAATCACTCCATCTTGGTTTTATTAGTCATCATTTTCATGCTAGAGCAGAAGAACAGTTCACATCTCAGGACAGTTGATATCTCTGGTGCAAAATCCAGCTAAGATCAGCTTGAAATACTAATGGGACAGCTTGGTTGCTTGCTGATGGCTGACAAATCCTTACATATCACTATATTCCTATAAACAGGACATTACACTGCGATGCATTGCACCCGACACTTGAATGTACACAATTCACTCCAAATATTTTCCTATACCTTCCTAAACACTGACAGTGTTTCCTCTAGGGTTTTTTCCCCAGACAGCTGATTGGTTCTTTGGGACAAAGACCCAAATCATTTATTTATTTGCTTCTATACTCCACAATTTGATATTTGTAATTTTTATACTTAGTCCCTTCATTTCAGGGCACCATAATGTTTGGGACACAGCAATGTAATGTAAATGAAAGTAGTTGTTTAGTAAACATGTTTAGTCTTTTGTTGCATATCCTTTGTATGCCATGAATTTTTGATGTCTGTTACCTATCAACATCAGAGTCTGAATCTTTTTTCAGGTTGTCCTACAAGTGATACTAAAACTCTTTGCATATGAATGGATCTCTATGGGGGTGGGACTAGATTCAGCTGTAAAATATGCTGATACAGTATGGAATACATTTGTTGGCTAAATTACTTAAAGTCATCAAGGCCGAGCCTCAGATTACCATGCTGCTGCCAGATATGCAGCTGGTACAAAAAAAAGTATTGTTCAACAAGAAAATTTGTCAGGAGAAACAATTATTTTTGTATCTACTGCATATCTAGCAGCAGCACAATGCTTGAATTACATGGTAAAACCAAAATGCGTAAATAAATGGCCTTTGTTAAGATCTGACAAATCTCAAATTGTCGAACACAGAGCCAAATAAATGATGGGTCTTTGTACCAAACATTATGGAGGGCACCGTATGCATGTTTCTTGTCTGAATACGTAAAATATTGCAAAAGATTGGTGTTCTGCTAATAGTAAATGACTTGCAGAATAATACAACGATACTGGCAGTGGAGGTTTGCTGCTGTAACGGAGACGCTGCTGGCATTTTTGCACACTAATGGCGATTGATATCATTTATTTTAACCATTTTGGCCATTTCTTCCAAATCTGGGTGGAATTTGGATATACTCAGCCCTATGTTGGACACCAAATTTGAAATGAAAAAAATATTCAAATAAAGCATTTTTAAAAAGAATATGGGTTTTGCTTTCTGTGATTCAAACCTTGTATCGATTCTAAACGGTCACCCCTGAATTGAATTAAAACAATTCCTAATTTTGAGTGAAAATTAAATGCAAGTGTCCTTTTTTTCCTCCGTGAACAGTTTGGCAAGGGTTTTGGTGACAGCTGAACGCTGAACTGTTTGTGATTGTGAAAAGGGACAAAAGGAACACGTGCCTTTAATTATGGACAACTTGAGTAATGAACTAACTGGGTGTGTGTGCGCTCGTGTGTGTGTATGTGTGTGTGCACTGTCGTGTGTGTGCGTGCGTGTGTGTGTGTGTGCGCGTGCGCGCTTGTGTGTGTGTGTTTGCGCGCACGCTTGTGTGTGTGTGTGTGTGCGTGTGCGCGCTTGTGTGTGTGTGTGTTTGCACGCACGCTTGTGTGTGTGTGTGTGTGTGTGTTTGCGCGCACGCTTGTGTGTGTGTGTGTGTGTGCGTGTGTGTGCGCACACCTGCGTGTGTGTGCGTGTGTGTGTGTTTGCACGCACGCTTGTGTGTGTGTGTGTGTGTGCGTGTGTGTGCGTGCGTGTGTGTGCGTGCGTGTGTGTGTGTGTGGGTGCGTGCGTGCGTGTGTGTGTGTGCGTGCGTGTGTGTGCGTGTGTGTGCGTGCGTGCGTGCGTGCGCGTGTGTGTGTGTGCGTGTTCAATCGATCGTGTTTGGCACAGAAGTAGTGCAGCGTGCGTGTTGAGTCCCATGGGCCCAGGGCACAGAGTGCCTCTGATCCTAAAGCAACACACAGAAAGACAAGCCTGACAGGCTCATCTGACACTTTCATTTCAGGCACAGAAGGTCAGGAACTGTGTGTCTGTGTGCGTGTCTGTGTGTGTGTGTGTGTGTGTGTGTGTGTGTGTCTGTGTGTGAGTGTGTGTGTGTATGTGTGTCTATGTGTGTGTCTGTGTGTGAGTGTGTGTGTGTGCGTGTGTGTGTGTCTGTGTGCGTGTGTGTCTGTGTGTGTGTGTATGTGTGTGTGTGGTGTGTGAGTGTGTGTGTGTATGTGTGTCTATGTGTGTGTCTGTGTGTGAGTGTGTGTGTGTGCGTGTGTGTGTGTCTGTGTGCGTGTGTGTCTGTGTGTGTGTGTATGTGTGTGTGTGGTGTGTGTACACGTTGTCTCACAGGATCCCTATAGGAGCTGGAACAAATGCCAATGACACCGAAGCCAACTTGGTGGTACAAAGACATGTGTCACAACAGGTAACTTTGAGATGTTATGACGAAGAATACTCATGTGAATTGTATTGAGTGTACTGAGCTGCTCTTACATTTTGCAGGAACCACTGTGACACTGGAATTAAACAGCTTGCTGTGTGTGTGTGTGTGTGTGTGTGTGTGTGTGTGAACCAGTGAAAGTGACATTAAATTTGTGCAAATGCTGGACCGCATCTTTTTTGAATGCGTTCACCAAGACTGGTTTGGTGTAGAGACAAAGCCCAGCCCTGGCTTCAGTCAACATTTCTCCTTACCTTTAAGTCCAAAAATCACCAAACTATTTGCCAAACTGTGTTTGTAAAGAGAAGCTGTGTTTGTAACGCCTGCAATTATCATTCATTCATTCATTCATTCATTATCCTAACCTGCTTATCCTGAACAGGGTCGCAGGGGGGCTGGAGCCTATCCCAGCATACATTGGGCGAAAGGCAGGAATACACCCTGGACAGGTCGCCAGTCCATCGCAGGGCACACACACCATTTACTCACACACTCATACCTACGGGCAGTTTAGACTCTCCAATCAGCCTAACCTGCATGTCTTTGGACTGCTGTGAGACGGCAGTACTACCCACTGCACCATTCGTGCCGCCGCCTGCAATTATCGGTAGGTCCAAATTCAGGGGAAATTCTGGTTGATTCGAGGCCTGATACCTGCATTCATCTGAATGAAACATTTTCCTTCATGACACATCACAGATAGCATATTTAATTGTACAGCTTCAAAGGCAAACCTACTCAAAGACAGCCCACAGTGCTGGCGAATCCGTGCTTAGCTGGGAGCGCTCCGACTCCTTCGGAAGTTGTATGAGATTTATTACACGCTTCAAATGTGGATAAATTAGTCTTGGGCTGCCTCCCCCCACTGTAAAGCGCCATTGAGATGCTCTGAGGTTTCAAACAATACATCACCCGTGCTGGCTGGAAACACAAACGCAAACGCAAGCGCAAACGCAAGCGCAAACGCAAACGCAAACGCAAACGCAAACGCAAACGCAAATACAAACACAAGCACAAACACAAGCACAAGCACAAACACAAACACAAGCACAAGCACAAGCACAAACACAAGCACAAGCACAAGCACAAGCACAAGCACAAGCACAAACACAAGCACAAGCACAAGCACAAGCACAAACAAACACAAGCACAAGCACAAACACAAGCACAAACACAAACACAAGCACAAGCACAAACACAAGCACAATCACAAACACAAGCACAAGCACAAACACAAGCACAAACACAAACACAAACACAAACACAAGCACAAGCACAAACACAAGCACAAACACAAGCACAAGCACAAGCACAAACACAAACACAAGCACAAGCACAAACACAAGCACAAGCACAAACACAAGCACAAACACAAGCACAAACACAAACACAAGCACAAACACAAGCACAAGCACAAGCACAAGCACAAACAAACACAAGCACAAACACAAGCACAAGCACAAGCACAAGCACAAACACAAACACAAACACAAGCACAAACACAAGCACAAGCACAAACACAAGCGCTTTGCCGCTGCCGTCATTACAGATTCTACTCGTGAGTCGGTATTAATATTTTGTTGATAGTTAAGTGGCCTCAGACTCTGGCACAATTGTTCTTCAGCCTTCAAATTAGGAAGCGACCAGTTCATCGCTGCATCTATCAAATAAGCACACAGCTCATCAATTCTCCCGTTTTTCTTCTGGGCTACACCCTACACTTTTAATTAAATGACTCCCAATAGGCAGATGAGGAAATTAGTGTCTGGGTCCAGCTCGTTGTACGGTTGTACTTTTATTGAGTTGTAACATCGGTGAGTACAAATGCAGGTGAATAATATTAACTCTTTGAGACACATTACAATGTACACCACTTGTTCGCACATTTTTTTAATGCTTTTTGTGACATTTTTCATCACATGAGGGTATTATTCCATCTGATTGGATGTTAGTCCTGCCTGCTTTCTTTTGAAAAATAAATACTCCGCAGTGAAGAGAGGCATGCAGAACCACACAAAACGCAAAAGTAAGCAATATTTTAAACTATTTTTCATATTTAGTGATATTTCACCCATGATTTTTTTAGTTTTTATATAATATTGAACGATGTGTTGTGAAATAAAAAGCTCAATATCATATGTTTCATTCAAAATTTTAACATTTCAGTGTACGTTTAGGTCTGAGTGTATGCTATTGGACCTCATTGTCTAGTATTGATGAGAACACTCACTACTGTGAACAATAGTGCTTTAGAATGTTTACACTGGATAGTTGTATTTTTCCCATCCCTGGAACATAATTCAGGTCTGAAGGGGTTAATATTTCCAAGTGACAGGCAATTGAAGACGGTGGTGTTCCAAGCTTTATTCACATTCCTAATTTCTCATTACACTGGCAAGGCAGTTTGCAAGCAATTATGTGACCAGTGTTTGGTGCCAAGGCCCCCTTACATTTCAGTGGAACTGGATAAACAGAAATGAATGTCAAAACATGTCATGGAGATCAGTGGAGGGTGATTAACACATGGAAATGTTATGCAAAGTAACAATTTGTGGGTTTCCTCTGGCTACTCCGGTTTCCAAAGGCATCCAGTGAAGTCTATTTGGCAGAGGGAAGGCGGGGGGGGGGCATTAGCTGGATTTTGCTTGTAGAAGAACATGTGTGCTCAGTCAAAATGTCTGCATTTATGTATACATTAACAGGATGTAACAGGATTTATTTACAACCTAGCAGGTAAATAAATTAGCAAATGAAGGTTTATAAATAGAATAAATGGTAACAGTGTGGATCTGTGATGACCCTGTCCTGGTTTTTATTCAGACTGCAGTTCTGAGCAGTCCATTTCATTTGATGTGTAATCTGCAGCACGCGTATGTGGTATGTATGCTAAACTGAAAGGTAATGGGATAAAAACATGTAAGCTTCCCTCTGCAGTCAGACACTCGAGGAAATTCTACCATTTATTTCAAATACACATGATACCTTGTGTAAATAAGACAGCTTCGGAGTTGCTGTAAGGAGGTAGGCTACTGACTCCGATAGGCTTCAAGTCTTTAGGCTAAGCTAACATGTTTTACTAACATGGAAATTGTGCCAGTGAATGTACAAAAATTAAATTAGGTAAGTCTGGGTAAGTCGGAAGAAAAGGTTCTGTTGTCGTTTGAACCCTCAGTGTGAACGTTCTGTCAGAGGAGCAACCAATCAGGCGCTGTCATTTTCTCCTGCAGCATTCTCCTTCATGTCATTGGCCCTTTACTGTACAGTTTCCCCAGGGTACCGCCCACAGCCCATTAAAAACCTGTTTCATCCCCCTGTGGGGCCAACTGGCACCCAGAGGCTAAAAAATTATAATATACATTTGTATTACAAAAACCAAGAAAGAACTCAATCTCAGCAAGCATTTTTGTATTATATTTAAGTGAAATACCTTAAACTGAAATATTGCCAATGAGGTGAGACTGGACTCCAGATTTGTCAATAGGGTAAGGAAATTTCACTTGTCAAGCAAAAAGTGACTGAAAGTGTAGTGGTTAAGGTAAATGACTGGGACACGCATGGTCGGCAGTTCGATTCCCGGTGTAGCCACAATAAGATGTGCACAGCCGTTGGGCCCTTGAACAAGGCCCTTAACCCTGCATTGCTCCAGGGGAGGATTGTCTCCTGCTTAGTCTAATCAACTGTATGTTGCTCTGGATAAGAGCGTCTGCCAAATGCCAATAATGTAATGTAATGTGTTAAGCGCTCTTCCTAAGCTGAAAAGTAACTTTAAATTATAGTGTATGAAATAACTTTTATCTCCAGTCAAAGATTGCAAGTTTATTTCCAATTTGAATTTAAGTTCTGCAATTGTGGTCCTGAAGAGCTGCAGGTTTTTCAGGACACTGGAAACTGGCTCTCCAGGACCACAGGACCCTGACCATAACTTTTACAAAGCTATGTATGCAGTGCTGAGCTGTGTCAAGCCTTTAAAGGCCAAAGTTGTTCGGCTGATTGGCAAGATAAGTGAAGCCAAGGGCTCACCAGCACAGCGTAATGTACGGAATACAGATTTCTCAAGATGGCCCCGTATAAAGATATTCTGTCACTGGGGACAAATTGGAAATTGAGATTGCCAGTCTGTTTTTCCATTTATAATGTGTTATTGGAGACTTCCAATACAGCTCGTGAAGGAAATGAGACTGAGAAGCACATTATGCGTGTTGTGTCTGGAGGAGGTTGAAAGCCATTTCGCTATTTTCTGTTAGCAGTGCTTCTGCGAGCGTGGCTCACCCACCAGAATCAGAACTGTGCCAGATGGCTTGTTAAGAACTAAATTCAGCTGCGCGTGTCATATGCCTTCTGCAGATGTTAGTGCCCGGGGAGCACTTCCCATTTTTTTTGTTTCCTTATGACTCATATTTCACACCTTACGCTACATGCTAGTGTCGTTCTGATTGCAACATTTTCACTTTGATATCGATACCAGCATTAGTACGGTATTGATATCGAATCATACCACTGTCATTCTAAATCACCAATAATTTCTCATTAAATGTCATGTGAACGTAACATATCTTTTCAAAAATATTTAACAAAGCATAAAACCAGAAGTTATTCAAGGTGTGAGCAAGTTCTGAATAAGAGCACTGCTGTTGTTAAATCATCAAAATATGTTAATCGACAATTATCCTATATTAGGGCTGGTTGATATACCGCAATGATAATTATTGGATGCAATCACAGCCATCGCTACCATGTGGTGCATTGCCTTTCTTTTAATCTTTTTCCCCTTTAATTATATCTCCATCTGAAGCTCAAGCTGAGTCTGGAAGGCTTCTTCCTTTATGGCACCCATGGGGACATTGGGCCACACATCAATTTTTATCATAAATTTATCTTGCTATTTTCATATGAAGGGCTCGTACGAGTGTGCCAAGTCAGATTAAAAAAACACACCGCAATTCAAATGACTGCGGTTCATTTATGTTTGGGAAAACATAATGGCAGACCGTTGATAAATGTTCTCTTATTCCTCCTAAACAGCCCGCTAAAATCCGTTCCTGAAAACATTTGAGGCAAGAAATAAGCAATGCAGTTGCTGAATCTTGATTAATATTTGATCTGCAACGCCTAGTTTTCTGTGTGCCGGGCGAGCTGCGCTGACATGCTCTGCAAGGCTCTTGTTCACATGATTCATACGACAGGTTGGGGCCGCTCAAAAATGTTGTTCGTACCTTATTAATAATGTGCCTAGTTCTCTTCAATCACTCGTACAAGCGAATTAAGAATAAGTCTGTTCGTATGAGTGGCTCTTGCATGAGGGCCTTTTCTCTGCTAAGCGTGGAGGTTGCTAAGCATGCAAACCAAATTTTGAGCAATGCCGCAGTCTGTCTGTTGACGGGAGGGCCAAAAAGAGGAGAACAAACTGCGCACGCGACTCTCTCTGAATTGCAGAGATCCTTGCTGCTGGCTCTGCTCACCGTTAACCCTTATCCTGGAAAGCAGCCGCCTTTAACTCTGAGTTAAAGGAGTGCCTTCAGGTTTTACAAGCTCTTCCAATACTATCTGGCCTGAATCGACTCCCTGTGCCTCCACCGTGGGTTCTGTAAGTGGCAGTAAATTACCGAGAGCTGGATGAGACATCAGCCAGCAGTCCCCCTCCAGGAACAGAGCTGAATATCTCTGCCCCATCTCTGGCCTCAAACACTCAAGCCTGTATTTTCTCACCACTATGTGATGGATGGGGTTGTTTGATGCTGTATAAAGATGGCCATTTTCATGCTTTCTGCTCTATTTTTGGTAGCACAGCTAAAGCTTATTTTGCAGTGCTGCACCCATATATTTGGTAACTCGCATCCGGTATCCACTATCCCTTCCTGCCACTCGACTGTTTTTTTTCATGTGGGCCATTCCTAGTACTCCCAAGATACAAAGTATTAAATGATTTGGCAGTTTCCTTGTAGAATTATGACCATTTAAAAATTGGACGTCATCCAACTTGGCACTTTTTATGTGACGGCCCCCTAAATTTTAGAAGGCCCTAGCACAGAAACGAAGCAGCATATGAAGCTAAAAATTTATGTATTTCTATTCCTCTCCATTGCCTCCCACCACACAAAATGAAAGAAATTGAAGATATGCTGTGGTGCACTTCATTTGAGTTGACACGGAGTGGCCCATGTAGCTAACGCTTAAGCAGCAATGACTGCAGCTGCTTCCCATTTAGGTGAATTGAGTTCGCTAAATAAAATGTCTTCAGGCACCCGCATAAATATTCAAAACTTTGGATCCTGATTGTATTCATTTTGCAGCACTTACATACGTGCTTTGCAGAGCGAAGGCTAGACGTAAAAGGTGACCATATCTGACATGCAAATGAAGACATATTTTGCTCAGAATTCAATCTAAATTAATCCAAGCCACATTTCCAGCTGGCATCAAATGCGCTTCCAACAAGCGGCACCTGTGACATTGTCCTTGGCAGCGATCGTTAAATCTGGACCTCGAATCCAAAAGCGGCCCTGGTTTTCTTTTCTCTCAGGTAGCTGAACGATAAGGACTGATTGGACAGACTGTCTTCACCCCTGACTCCCAGGTGAAGGGAGGGTGGAATGGCAGCATTTCTCAGACCTCGAGGTACGTGATTTGGTGATCCCTGATGATGAGTACACATCATCGACAGGTTTTAGTTTAGTTTAGATTAGTTTTATATGGGTTACCACGGTGACCTGGAGGAGTGCAACAATAAGACCTGTAACCAGATGCTGGCGGAAACATGCTATTGGAGCAATGTAAATAATTTCATAACCAGTAGCCTCTGACCCTTGTACATTTATTCATTGTTCAGATGAATTCATACAGAAGGCTATACTCACAATCTCGGACAACCAAAACTGGAAAAGCTGTTTTATTTATGTGTTCAAATTTCTTTTTGTATTTCTCAGATGATATCAATTTTATAGACAGTTTTTTTTTCTAGAAACCAGAAGTATCCCTTTACGGCCCTGTATCTCATATTTTCCAACACAAGCTTTACATTACTGTATAGTACCCGGAAGAAATGTGTTTATCTGTTTCTATTTTCAGTTGATATCAAAGGGCCACAGTAACAGTACTTTTTTTTCCCCAAAGTCATTGCTGAATCGAAGTGATCTGGGTGTGTTTTCATGCAAATTAGGCCCTATTAATATAGCCCAGGCCAAGTCAAATTCAGCTGTGCGTAGGGTGCATTGAGGCATTACTCTTGTGACAAGCACAGTAGTGAGAGTGAAAGTGTGATGGATGAGAAACCCGATGGACCAGTATTGTCACGTCAAAATCTCACTCGCTACGAAGATCAACAATCCATATTCAATTTCCGCCCTGTCCGACAGAACGGGTCTTGGCATTTTACATACCGTGCAGTCGACAGAAGAGTAATTTATAGTTTACAATTTATTCCTGTCGTGGATTACTATTTTTTTTTGTTGCCTAAAAATGCTGCGTGGGCACAATTATTCACTAGCTACGGCCTCCAGGGCTGTGGCTGAGATTCAGCCCGTGGTGCCAGGACCTCGTAAAGTGTAAAACAGTTCTGTGTAATCAGCAGCCTATTTAACAGCCCGACTTGCCCTCCTGGCCAATTTAAACTGCACTGCTGTTAGACACCCGGAAGTCCTCTGAGCATGGAGGATGACTAAAAGCCATTCAGAGCTAATGGGTTTTCATAGCAGCACCTTTTCATTTCTGCATTACAGTGGACGTGACGTTTATTTGGCAGGCCTGGGTGTCCGCTTGAAATATACCGGCTTAACTTGAAACCGTTCAGTGTAGGAAAGTTGGTCATATTGAAATTCTTGATATACCGTTTTGTGCACAAGGGCCTGTTTATACCCCAGGGGTGAGAGAAGGTGACAGAAATGAAGTGGTGTTTGTCATGTCTGCAGTCTGACATTATGCATCAGCTTTTAGCTATGAAGTAATAATTCTTCAACTTAAGACAGGCTTAAGATGAATGATAGTTATCTGCAGTGCTAGAGTCAGGATCTGGGGGCGGCCTGTAGCGTAGTGGTTAAGGTAAATGACTGCGACATGCAAGGTCGGTGGTTCTAATCCCGGTGTAGCCACCATAAGATCCGCACCGCCGTTGGGCCCTTGAGCAAGGCCCTTAACCCTGCATTGCTCCAGGGGAGGATTGTCTCCTGCGTAGTCTAATCAACTGTACGTCGCTCTGGATAAGAGCGTCTGCCAAAATGCCAATACTGTAATGTAATCTGAGATTGCCACTGGCTTGGATCGACAGTCCTTAACTTTCAGGCGCTATTAAATATTTATGCATGGACAGTATGGTGGGTGGTGGCGGAGATGCCAATTATACTTTGGCTGAATTATGCTAAAATTGAAGTTTGCACTGAGCACCGCCTGTCTGGATTTAGAAACCAGGATGACCCCCTCCCTCTGTCAGACAATGTCCTGAGGACATACGAGGATAAACAAATCCTCATATATTTTTTCCTTTAATTCCCTTTTTTATTGAAGTAACCCCCAGGAATGGCTCAGAGCAGGGAAGGTCCTGTCCGGAGTTGTTCTTCCTGCTGTCTATAGAAAGGAGTTCCTTCAGCTTTTTATGGCTGGAGCACACACGTAGGCTACATCCTGTAGCTTATTCTGTAGCTGTAGTTTATTATCTTTATTAAGGAAGGGATTTTGCAGTCAATGGTCTCTATTTGTATACTCCAAGGTACTTGTACCCTCTATTTTCAGCCATTCTTAATTTCCACCATCGTTATTGTTTCTTGGTCTGATAAAACGGCACCCTTTCTTCGTATTGTGCAGGTGTGTGTAAATGTGCATAACTTGGAAGGGAGAAAGTCCTCAGTCTTTTTCTTACAGCCCAGTTATCCTGTAAAGTACAGCTGTAGTTTGGGCTAATTACTGGAACTGTGAAGTAATGTTTCCATTGTATTGTAAACAAATGTGTTACAGGGTGGCGGTGGTTGTTTTCCAATCTGACCCTCGTGTGTTGCCAGGGTAACAGCACCCCTCTTGCTAATGACCTATAATTTTGAATGCTAAACGTCTAATTGCCTTTGTTTTAATTTGTGACAGTAAAGAAGATAATCCAAGATGAGAGGTGTGGTTAATATGATTTGCCTCTGTCGCATTAAAATCATAACATAAAAATTAAATGCATTTTAAACTGTGCATATATTTAGATGAAATATTGATACTTGGCTCCACTGGATTGATTCTGCGCGGCAGAAGAAAGTAACACAATGCTGAGCTGTATCGGTTTTTCTTTTCTGCCCACCCGCAGTAGTTCTTGTTACGTACCAGCAGAGCAATGCACTGAAGCCCTCCTATAGATTTTTCTTCCTGCCGTGATTAATAATGGCTTATTTTCTTCTCTAACTGGAGAAAGCTTTAGTCTTCATAATGGTATCTGAGAGAGCCACCTGTAAACATGACAAGACAAAATGAGCCTGTGGGGCTTTGTCTAGCCGCACCAACAGAGGTGTTTCACAAACATTAAACAGAATATGTATAAATTATACACTCAGTGAGCACTTTAATAGGTAGACCTGGACACCAGCTTGTTAATGCAAATATTTAATCAGCCAACCATGAGGCAGCAACTAAATGCATAAAAGCATGCAAACATGAGCAAGAGGTTCAGCTGTTTTTCAGACCAAAGAGTGATCTAAGGTGCTTTGACAGTTGAATGATTGTGGGTAGAGAATCTCAGAAACTGCTGATCTCCTGGCATTTTGTCTCTACATTTTACTGAGAATAAACTAAAAACAGTGATATGGATTCCAGTGAGCAGCAGTTCTGCTGGCGAAAACACATTGCTAATGAGAAATGTCAGAGGAGAATGGCCAAACTGGTCAAAGCTGACAGGAAGCTGACAGTAATTCAAATAACCACACGTTAGTGGTGTGCAGAAGAGCATCTTTGAACACACAACAAGTCAAAACCTCTAAGTGGATAGGCTACAGCAGTAGATGACCAAAATAAAAATAAGTCTAATAAATACCTAATAAAGTGCTCACTGAATGTGGCTGCTTCATCTGCTTGTACCAGTACTCAAATCCCTCCGAATCCTTCATTTCTTTCTTCTTCCTGCCACCAGACTCGCAGTCCCTGTGTTTCTGCATGTGTTTGTTCTTTAGGGAGACTGTAAAGCCGTTCTGAAAATGAGGAGATTATCTATGGACATGGACATCATCGACCGGCTAAGTTATTCATTACATTTAATTGCATTGATTCAGCATCTTGGCGTCTTATCCAGGTTTCTGGGGATAAGATCCAGGGATGCTTGGATGAGGGACACTTGCAGTGCAGGAGAAGTGTATGTGCATTCAGCTAAATTACTGCCTATGAGTGTCAAATCTGGAAAAGAACATTCCCAGAACAGCAAGCAAAGTAGCAACATCATAACGTACTGTACTAGTGCAAGCTGCCAGCTGTTTCAAACTACCCTGCTGTAAAATCCAGCTATGACCAGCCTGAAATGACCGGGTACCAGCTGTTTCAAAACATAGCTTTAGCTGGTCAAACCGTGTTAAGTATAGAGCTGGTCTGAACTGGTCAACCCACTACCAGCTGTTTAAAAACCTAGCTTGAGCTGTTTTTTTTCAGAAGGGTGTGCTGTACAAATTCTGAGTACATAAAATGTACACCCATAATCCCTAGGAAGAGAAATGCAAGAGCATAAAAATAGATCTAAAAAACCATGGAATACCTCAACTCCTTATGGGCGGATGTGACCTGTGCATTACCTCTCCCTTAACAGATGGATGCCATATTGTATTTGATGATATGACTGTTTTTCAAGACACATGACCGTTGAAATGCATTGTGATTCCTAGGCCTTTCTATGGCTTTTCTATAGGGCGCCTCAGTCCATAATGGACCTGAAAGATAAAAACACTAGGAATGCTATTGCAGGCAGTGGGGATGGGCAAGGAACCATGCGGCCTGAAGAGGTGGGTCCATCTGTGTTAGAAGATGGCTGACATTGCTGCTGTCCTAACCTGCTTTTTGACGTTTGTTCCATCGCTGTGGGGCTGAATTAGCAACAGCTGCTCTGACTGTGAGGAGCGACCGTGCGTGCAGGGGAGACGCAGACACCTCTGACGTCGCGGAGCAGGCTCTGAAGATTGATTGGGGGAGCGACAGGGGCTGAGGAGGTAAGAGCACTCGTCTGGCAGTCGGAGAGTTGCCGGTTCGGTCCCCCGCCCTGGGTGTGTCGAAGTGTCTCTGAGCAAGACATTACATTACATTAATGGCATTTGTCAGACTCTCTTATCCAGAATGACGTACGGTTGATTAGACTAAGCAGGAGACAATCCTCCCCTGGAGCAATGCAGGGTTAGGGCCTTGCTCAAGGGCCAAACGGCTGTGCGGATCTTATTGTGGCTACACCGGACATGTACCTTAACCACTACACTACAGGCCGCTAAGACAGCTAACCCCCAATCTCGACGAGCTAGTCGGTGCCTTGCTTGGCAGCCTATCGCAGTTGGTGTATGAGTGTGTATAAATGGGTGAAGGAGAGGCATTAATTCAGAAAAAAGCTCTACATGAATGCCAGCCATTTGATTGGAGGCATGGTGGATCCGTTCCATTCATCACTCTGTAGCCTAGTGCCACGTTTTACCTGGTTTTACCTTTACGAGTACTGGTGGTAGGAGCAGGGCTGAATCATGAAGTTGGACATCAGAAGACCGTAGGCTAGGCAAATATTTCTTATTGTTTCCATTGTTTCCATTCAAAACAGTTATGTGTACTGTATATTTTTTATAATGACAAAGCAGTTACTGGGTTGAATGGCTGTTTGTTTGAGTTCCAATGTTTTTGCGTATCTGACAAAGGCAGAGTGCAGTTGATTTGTTTGCACATGCAAGTAGGAACCATGCAGTGATGCAAATGTCAAGATGAGCACTATCCAAAACCTTGGCAAATGCTGGTCGAACTGCCATTCATTAGGCTGAACTGAATGTTTGTATTGCAGAGTAATACAGACGTTAGATATGCAGATAAATAATAATGGGGTAAAATACACGTGAAATGAATGGGCAAATCAAAATAATAATGACAATAATGCCAGGTAACAAGAGAGATAAAAAATATATGTAAATGTACTAACATAAATGTGTGACGTGTGTGAGCAGTTACAGCACTTTATTTCACATTCACATGTCCGTTCCCTTTCATCCCTCTGGGCTAAGCCTCAAACCTCAAAGCGTGTGGTTTCCCAGGGCCAAGATTATTCCGGAAAGGATCCAATAGTTTAAAGAACTTATCTGGCTTGACTCTCAGTAATGTGGAGAGCGTTTCATTAGGAATTAAGCCTGTTACTATTTGAGCCCGTTGGGCTTTCATCAGTTATCCAAAGCTGTAAGATACATTTGTGAGCGTTGTGCGAGAGCAAAGAATTTGTGAGCAAAGTCTAATGGAATCTCCTCTCTAATCCCGAGCGCACACGCCTCGGGGTCGAGTCAGGAACAGCCTGATATTTTGTGTTTCTCCCTTCACAGATACCAAAAACCATGGATTTTTACACACCTCCAGAAGCATGTATATGGATTCCTTCTGTAGTCTGCCATAGGTTACAGAGAGGCAAGGGTTCATGTCCGGAAGCTGGAGTTGCATATAAACGATGCAATACTTTGAATCGTGTCTCCCAGGCCGAATTGCAAGGTAGGACAGGCTCAAATGCATCCTTTCAGTCTGCAATTTTAATCAGAATACCGATATCTGCCTCCCGCTGAGTTTTAATTTTATCGATTTTGTCTGTGTAGGAGTCAGTCAGCAAACATTTGGACACTGATTGGGGCTGGACAGTGTCTCTCAGAAGCCTCTCAATCGGAGAAATGCTAAAATCCATCAGGGAAGAATTTCAGGCTTTTGGTTACAAACCTGTGATGGATGAACTGATTGTTTGACACATGGGCCTTAAGGAACGCAATTTATGCTTCTAGCTCGAACTGCAAATCTAGAAAAGTAGAACAGCAAATGTAGATGTCTCCACTAGTGGACAAGAAATGTAATTGAATTCTAAAATGAAAATGAACATGAATATAGAGATTCAATGATCAAACAAAAACTTAATACCACACGCTGTTGGAGCTCTCTCAAAGCCAATAAATTGAATTATCATAACAATGTCTGTTCCATTTGTGGAGTTAAAAAAAAGTGCCTCTCTTCAAAAGCAAATCAAAACAATGCTCCCACTCATGAAGCAAGCACATTTTGTACAAAATTTCTAATTTGGTGGGATTAAACAGTAAACATTAAATAAATATATTTGTACAAAGATGTGGTGTGGGGTTAGCTTTACCCTCTGAAACTGTATAAACTATAAGAAAACATACAACCATTTTTATTTTTATCTCAGATTTCCTTGTGGATGATTCTGTTGGCACTGTCCCATACTGGTGTCAAACCTTGACGTACTTCAGGTTCACAGACATTTTATTCATATTTGTGGATAAAAGGCTAGTCATTTGGGAGACAACAAGAAGGCAACACACAAAGTGTCAACATTTTTCTATTACAATCATTTTGTGTCAATTCAAACTATTGGGGTTTGTCTGAAACATTTTAACATAATGAGGGTTTTAAAAAAACCAGTAGAATTTCTAAACACTTTTAGAAATACCAAGGTTCAAGGCCCACCTGGGAGATATAAGTTCATACCAGTACGAGAGGAGAAAAGTCCAGTGCGATATGAAGATTCTCCAGCAGAGAAGTGCGGGGCTGAGTTGCAGCTTATTTATCACCATTGTAATTGCTTTCTGTCTCCTGCTGTGTAATTGTCTGGCACATATCTCGCATTCCTGTTCCGTGAATCTCCAGAAGACCGAGATGAAGCCCGTAAATGAGACATAATGCAATGCGCCTGTTCCACGATTCATCATCGTTCCTGCAATGCTAAATCAAAGCGCAGCTAGTCGGCGTGTGAGATCAGACTGTGCGTGCTAGCTGAGAGAATCCATTAATGCAGACACACTTTCTCTCTGTTATACTGGCTGCTGTTACAGTCGTTAATGCAGAACTGAATAGTAATGAGCAATTAATTGTTCTTAATTGGACAGTTAATGTCAGTTGGAGGATAATTTACTCTCTTGCGGTCACATCATGGCAGAAATGGCTATGAACCATAAATATATATTCACATCGCAGGACGTTTCATCAGTCAGGTCATGTAATGCTGTCATTTTATTTTCCAAGGTAACAATAATAGTCATCAGGCGGTCATTCAGTCTACTGTAGCTCAGCAGGAAATATTAGCTCAACGAAATGAGCCAGCTTGAGCACAGGCCACATGAACATGTTGACATTTCTATATTGGTAGCAAATGTCCATTTCAAAAGCTTAAATTCAGTTTCATTCAATTGATTAATCTGTTGCAATTAATTTAGGAGGGGATTGGTCTTTGATATTTCCTCAAATTTAAGCCACATTTACATTACATTACATTAATGGCATTTGGCAGACGCTCTTATCCAGAGCGACGTACAACAAAGTGCAAAGTGCATACCCATAACCTGCTGAAAGAGCCTAGAGGGAGGTACAATTTCAACTGCTACCTGCACAACAAAGATAAGGCCTATTTGATCATCGTTTTTTTCTTTTTTTTCGTAGTCCCATAACACGCAGATGTATGAACAAACCGCTTACCTAACCAAACAAAACATCCTAATACACAAATATCACAGGTGAACGAAGAGGTCTGGCAGGGGTGTAGGGTCTGATGATTTTTTGTAGATAAGTTGGGGAAGACCCCTTAACTGCTTGGAAGGCTAGCACCAATGTTTTGAATTTGATGTGAGCCATGACAGGCAGCCAGTGGAGGGAAGTAAGCAGGGGGGTGACATGTGAGTATTTGGGAAGGTTGAAGACCAGACAAGCTGCTGCATTCTGGATAAGTTGAAGGGGTCTGATGGCGGATGCTGGGAGGCCAGCCAATGGGAGTTGCAGTAGTCCAGGCGGGACAGAACCATTTACAAAATCTAGAGGCATATGTACAACTTTTAAACCCTAAAATGAATCAATTCAATTTGAAAATTAGAAAAATTTGAAACTGCACCCCCACCTATTAACCTCACCCCACCCCAGCCAAGAAATTACTGAAATGACTGAACTACAATACCTCCAGTAACCACTGGAATTTACAAGCATCAGAGTTAATGTCCCTCCCTGGTCCCCTGCCAGGGACGGTAGAGGAAAATAACTGAGGGCCTTTAACAAATAAAATAAAATAGATAATAAAATGTAATAAAATAACTGAGCAGCCATCTTGTCCTCACCAAAGGGCGAAAGCAGGCACTTTGTCCTTGCCTTTACTATAAAAACTCAGAACACAACACAATTCCATCCTTCTTGGAATATGTAGCCTACGGAATGTTCTGGTGGTAACCCACACGACTCAAATGAACGTCATGTCCCATTATTCCCTGTGCCGAATACGGAAAACAGGCAGCCTTTAACGCAGTGATCTGAAACCCCTTAATGATGTTGTAACAGGACCCAGTTTCGGCAGACTGGAATACTGTCATGTAAACTGGACGCAGAATGCCTGGAGACAAATAGCCTTTGCTAAGCTCCCTGGCAGCTAGTCCTCTGACATTTCATCGTGGCTCAGAGGAGATGCCTGGCTCATTTCCGAATGGGATGGCAGATGGTCTTTCAGTGACAAGAAGCAGATGGTTCAGTACATAAGTAAACTGATCAAGCCTATTTCAATCAGCAGCCTTTGAAATGCAATGCCATTGTATTTATTCCATAAAAATTTGATTAATAGTTTAATGGATTTTATGTTCAAATTCAAAATGCTTTATTTTCCTCTTCGGGAACTTCTGTAAGAGGCAGAAACATTCTGCGCAATCGTACAACACAGACAAAGCTAAAAAGTTAAAAGTATGGAAAATAGGTGGTCCTATTTAGAAATAGACATTGATATTGTTGGCAGCCCCAAGACGTATTGGCTGTGTGGTCTATACGCATTAATCATTCTAGAAGAAGCGCTGAGTCTGTGTGCTTTAAGCCCTGATATTCATCAATGGTGTCACTATACCCAAAGGCACATAAAGGAACAGGACTTCAGTCCTGGACCGCAGTTGTATTATGGGACATGAACATCTAATGACCCAAACCAATTTGGTCCATCTGCATGTTGTTCAGAACAGGAACTGAAATTGATTCATTGAAATCAGGCTTCTTGATTAATTGTCCAGAACCTAAACCTGCTCGCCCTCATCAAGAGAATTTAGCAGTGGATCAGACCTGGACTTGAACACCACCTGAACATCAAGGATGTCCTACTACTTGACCTGGGCCCAGTTTCACAAAGCAGGATTCGGGAGTTAGCTGGATAGCTGCCCGGAGTATAACCCAGAACAATCCCAAAATCTGTAGCATGGACTGAAGTAAAAAAGAGTGTTCCAGGTTTTTACACAGCAAAGCTGTCCTGCTTTGTGAAATACCCCCCAAGACGTAACACTATGCTGCTCAGCTAAGCCCATGTGTAAAGGTTAGAAGGCCTCCACAAGTCCACACTGATTTACAACCTGGTCTGTACGATCAGTACCCCTCACACTTTAAACTCTTTAGAGGCACTGTTAAACTTAAACATTAAGCTGTGCAATAGCCTATTGGTGACACATGTTCAGACTGGCCTCTAAGCAAAAAATAAATACTAAAATTTGGTTAGTAGACTTGGTCATGAAATGTTATGTGTTCTGTGCTTAAGAGTTTAATGAGGCTGTAAAACTCTGCTGTGTCAGCTGACAGTTTTTTTGTGAGTCATTCTTTACTGTGAGTCATTCTCTATCAGCAGTGGGACCCGAAGGCACTGCTGACCAGTCTTCATTTCTGAATAACCAAAATATTCTCATCCCAATTTCTGCTGCCAGACCAGACCTCGGTCACGTGCTATTTTAAATGATAGTGGCAGTGCGAATAAAAAAGATAACCAACTTATGCTCCCGTTGTCCTTCGAATCATTGTCCTTCCTCCCACAAATCACACGATTTGTAGGGGTTCCTCACACTTTTTGGTTCATCAAGTCACTACAGTTAATCGATTCGCGATGGGATAATGCTAATTTCTATACGTCACTTCTGTGTGTGGCGTTCCCAGGTCTGTGACTCAGCAGATAATGCAGCAAATGCAGTTCTCATCTGATGGCTGCATGATACCAAAACCATCTCTAAATCCAGTAATAAACTGGTCAATGCATCAATCAGTGCTCAAATCTTTCAACTGAACAACATTTATAGCCTATTACCATATATCATTAATTAAATCACAATGTATGTATCTGTATGGTGTGGAATTATGATATATTTATTATGTAATGGCCGTATTATCTGTAATCAAAAGAGAATCCACCCAAAGTCAAAGGAACAATGATGAACAACAATTAATAGCCTAACAATAAATAAAACCACTATGAGAAAATAACATGGTAGTAGCTCGCTTATAAAAACTGAAGATAATTCAAATTTAGTGATTGAGCTGCCAATTGAAAAAGTTAGTTTAAAGCCCTCTGCGCTGTTATTCAGAACAAGTCTTCCTTTCGTGTGATTATGCTTTGTTTTGCAACATGTTTCAGGGGAAATTCTTGGGTACCACGAGGAAGATCGACATTCGGAGGCCGCTAGCAGCTAACGAGCTACGCTAACTGTTTGTTGTGTCGGTTCACTTGCGTAGAAGCATCTCAGGGTTCCCATGCATCCTGGGAAGTGGGAAAATGTCCTGTGAAATGTCGCATTGTCATGGAAAATATTTGTATTGTATCATCATAGGTGAAACCACAGGTGCTCCAGTTCTTGAACGCAATCCCCATTCCCTGCACCCCTGGTCTGCGATCACAATCTCCCCCTTTATATATTACAGGTGTTGGTGACAAACAGTTTCCTGGAAAATGCTGTTTTGAAACCAGTGGGAGCCCTGCATCTCTGAGCAGAAACGGTTTTCTACTCTGTGGGAGGAATAATAATGAAGAAGAAGAATGCGTAATAAAGAGAGAGACCAATCAGGTTGCATGAGGCTAATCTCAAACCATTCCTGGTAACTTTTTTTCTTTTTTCTTTCTTGTGGTTTCCTATCAATCAACAGCCAATTTAGCCCCTGGAATGGCGGCAGTAACTTAAACGAATCGCTTCGGTGCGGAAAGGGCAGTCGACAAGCCGGCCCTCCAGGACTGCACACTGAGATAGCTGTGCCGAGAAATGTTTGGCTCCAGGGCTCTCTGGCAGGCTGACAGCCTTGTGCAGTACTTTAAACTGGCACTCGGTCTGGCTAATCTCTGCAGGCATGGGCAGGGAGGTGTACCATCTTTCTGTGTTTCTCGGGAGAATTTCCATCTGTCATACGCGGCACGTCGTATGATTATTAACACGACCACTGAAGGAACTCTGAGTGAGATGAATACGGTTCTTTTTAAGAGCTCTGGAAGGTTCTGGGTCAGCATGCGTGCATGAAAGTACAATATTACTGTTATTTCAGCTCACCGGCGCTGCTAAATACAAAGCATTTAGCATTTATCAGCTAGTCCGCACCCACATGCTTTGTGCTTTGTTTATGTTTTTAATTCTTTCAGTATTACAGATACACTCTCAGAAATAAAGGTGCAAAAAGTTACTAAAAAGGTATGAATGTGACTGGGGCGGTACCCTATAGGTGCATAAAATGTATTGGGAAAGATTTTTTGGGAACATTTCTACTTTATTAGGAACATATTATGAACATTTTAACTTTATCACACCTACTTATCCATGCGATTATCTAATCAGCCAATTGTGTGGCAGCAGTGCAGTGCATACAATCATGTAGATACTGGTCAGGAGCTTCAGTTAATGTTCACATCAACCATCAGAATGGGGAAAAAATGTGATCTAAGTGACTTTGACTGTGGGATGATTGTTGGTGGCAGACAGGTGGTTTGAGTGTCTCAGAAACTACTGATCTCCTGGAATTTTCACGCACACTCGTCTCTAGAGTTGAATGGTTCAAAGCAAAGAATGGTTCAAAAAACAAAAAAAATCCAGTGAGCAGCAGAAACACCGTGGTAATGAGAGAGGTCAGAGGAGAATGCTCAGACTGGACAAAGCTGACAGGAGGCGACAGTAACGCAAATAACCTCACATTACAATAATAGCCCATCATAACATAATAAAGTGCTCGGTGAGTGTCTTTCTCAAAAGAGCTCCCATTATTAGCACTTGATGAATCTGTTACACCTACACCTTCAGTTATGGCTGGAGCGTTAGAGACTGTCGATGAAATTGCACCCCTGAAGAACAGCGTTGGGGAAGGGCTCTAGAAGCACAAACAGGGTTCAGCCCTCCTGACGGTGACGGTCTATCTGCCCCCGTGCCGTGAGGGCAGTGTCTTATGGGGTGTGAAACCGATTGCCCTGGGGCTCGCAGTCACAGTCGGCCTAAACCAATCTCTGTCTCACTAAATGGCTCTGCCATCTCATTTATTTAAATACATCAGGGGGCATGACCTCTGGGGGACCAGACAAAACTAAACTAATCAAACAGCCCTGTTGTTGCTCTTCACCCGGTGTGTTCAGACAAGCACCTGCCGTTCGTTCTGAAATTGTTATCGATTCCCAGACGGCTAAACTGAAACAACGTCACTGAGGTAACCGCACAGGCAAAGCACTATCGACGAGATGCTGGCGAGATGTTTCCTTGCATTTTAGGACGAGTCTCTCTTGTGATGACGCAAGTGGCAGGAAGCTGGGCTCTGCCAAGCTTTTCCACCTTGTGACAGGGGCTCCGAGCGCTTCCGTGCGGAAGAGAAATGAAACCCCACCATGAGTGTGACTTATTGCATTTTCATCCCGATAGCCCTCTCTGTGGGACTGCGAGGTGTGTTCTGTGCAGGGAAATGAGTCGCTGTTCTGATCAGGGTGTAATCCCCTGTCTGCATCGACGGAGTCGTGCTGGGTTCATAATGAGGACACATATGTGCACAAACAAACAAACAAACTAAAAAAAACTTCCTTTTCTCAAGGGTGAGGGTTGACTGGGCACACACATTTCAAGATTAGCATATACAGTGCTGTGCAAATGTCTTAGGCACCCAAGATTTTCTGTGATATAAATTTGGTCTTCGATGTTTATCCGTTTTTTTTTCTGCATTAGTGTCAGTAGAATTTTAAATTTGACAGACACTAATTTTCCAAATAAATATATGTTACTGACCATTTTTTGTATTTATTTAAATAAAGTAACAGATATATTAAGTAATAGACTTTTCAGATAAAAACTTGATCAGCTGTCTGAGATTAGCTAGAGGGCCTGAAGCATGCGGTCCTGTAGAAGTATATTGGCAAGTTCTCCAATATGTTATATACCACCTGAGTGGACAGTATATTACACATTCATTAGATATTAATATCAGAATATGCATTTAACTTTCAGGTTTTTGACCGTCTGCCATCTCTAAGATATTGTATTTCATGCTTTCATTTGGGCAGGGATTGGTTACTTAAACTTTTACTGCAATAAAAGTACAAAAAATCTGAACTTTGCCATGTTACATGTTGGTATGGATAAACAGAAATCAGCATTTGTTTAGCAGCAGTGCTGTGCTTAATATCAGTTGACAATCTCAGCTTCCATTAACCTGATTTGGGCGAGCTGGTTATGCAGCTGCTACCTAGGGCGGTCTGCTAGTGGTTAGCCTGCCGGGCATGTTTTCCATTGCTGCTTCCAAGTGATTCATGTTGCAATTTCATTCCTACAGTCTCCATCTGCCTCCAATTTCTCGTGTCCTTTTCTCCCAACTTGAAGTCCAAATTGGTATTCATGTTCCTCTGTCGGATTGGGCATGCTCCTCGGAGACGCGTGATCCCAGCCGACGCCTCTCTTCGCCCTGTGGTCGATCCGTCAAGCTCCCGGGGACGTTGAGTCCGAGGAGGACGTTACATCTGCAGCTTGCGCAGGCTGACCGGAGGCCGTCGCGAGACGCCGGGGATCCGACGCGTCCGGCAGAGTTAAATTATGCTCTCCCCGCGTTCAGCCTGCCACAGTTGCCATTTGCGCTGTCTCAATTCGATACCAGACCACAAGGCCCCATTTACATACCACACTTTAACCTTGACACGATGAGTCACCCAGTGGCCATGGCCCGCCTCAACTTTTACCAACAAAGTTCTGATGACTGCTCTCTGCCCAAGGGTACAGCCCAACATGCTGAAGCCTGGGTCGCATTAACGCGCATTCTTAACTTTGCCATCAAAGTAGTGTTAGGCTTTCTGCCCTTTGCCAGCTGTGTGCCGATTAAATATTTAGAGCTTGATGAAGTTGCCAAACTATGGACAAATAGGACAAATATTCATTGAACAAATATTCATTGAATCATTGATGTTTAAGCAGTATTGTAAAATGACATCAACCACAAATAAAGTGTTCAACACAATTTTTTGATTATGTCTTTTATCGTATGGATGCATCATGCATGTATACGTGTACTGTATATGGATCTGTGTATGCAGGGATATGTGCAGATGTGTATGTATTTCACAGCCAATGTGTGTGTATATATGGTGGTGGATTCCTGATGCAGGTTGTATTATCGACCAAAATACTATATCCCAGCTGGTGGGCAGCGTTGCGGACCCTTGCTGGTTATAACGTGGGTTGACACTGTCACACAAACTGCAAAAAATGGTTTTACCCAGGCTGTTGCTTTAGTGTGAAAGGGGTATAGCAGTCACAAATTCCTTCCCGCATTTCAAAGGACATACTATTACAGCTTCACAATGTCATCTGGAGAGAATTATCCACTGTGCTCTGCATGTTTCATACCGTAGACTCCAAGCACCATACAGGTGTTGAGTACAAGGCTGCCGGCTCATTCAAGCAGGTGGCTTTTTACGAGAAAATCTTGTTCCAACTGTGTATTATGGTACCTACTGTGTCTGGATCAAACTCTCACTCTCCATCCAGTTACACAGCCTACATCAGCCTTCAGACTATTCTGCATTTCATGTTTTTGGGTCTTGCTTTCCATTGTGCAAGCTCATCTTTGTGTTAAGCTCACACAGGAAGTGTAGCCATGGAAACCTTGATTTCCCCTAAGTGGGATTCAGAGCTGGGCATCTTGCTTTTTGTTTCATACACTACAATGCTCTCAGGGAGCAGAAGCTAATGGTAAATTGGCATTTATTGGCAATTGGGGGTTAGGCGTCTTGCTCAGGGATACTTCAACACACCCAGGGTCAGGATCGAACGGGCAACCCTCTGACTGCCAGACAACTGCTCTTACCTCCTGAGCCAATTTCGCCCCAAGGCAGGAAGCTGATGGCAATGTGACTTTTGTGGGTTTTTTGTGCAGTCAGAGCTTTTGTCTCATTGTAGGAAGTAAGCCTACAATACGGTGAGTTTTTTGGCCCCTTAAGTACTTGCACCGGTCCGAATGTAAGATGAGGCTACATCGATTCCAAAATGCCAAACCTGTGCAAATTAAGAGCGAAATCGGCCAGAAATCGATATGGCCATCAAAAATCAAAAATCAAAAGGCATATGTCAAAGTAATATGTACCCAGCTTTCTTTAAAGGTACAATAGGTAATTTCGGACTTCTAACGGTCAAGAATGGAATAGCAGCAACAAACACTATTTATCCCTCCCCTTTCTCTGAAAACACGCTGATGTTGAAACGCCATTGGCTGTGGCAATTAGAACCAATTTTCAACCAATGAGCTTGAATTATTGTACAGTTATACAATGTTTTGGTACAGAGTGTCGGGACATCAACTGTATATTTTGAAGCCTGAATTTAAGGACTATAAACACAGGCAGAGGGTGAGTCAACATGTCAGTGAGCCTTTTTCAATGATAGGAAGGGATTTACAATGGTCTTGTAACAATGTTTTAATACAAAAATCTTACCTATTGTACCTTAATGTGGCACTGTGTGTGCGTTATTGTGTTACTCTTAAGCATAAATAGTGTTATTCCTCATTTATCCTTAATAATTACTCTGACAGGGAGAGAGTTAACAAACTCCACTTTTAGCTGACGCTATTTCTAACCGCTCCTACCATTACAATAATGGCTTGACCATGTCAAATTTTAGGATTTGAGAGAAAACAAACCAGCTACATTCTGCGACTAGCTCTGATGTGACCAAACTCATGTGACCAATGGGTCTGGTGATTGTATATGTATATACGGTGGTGGATTGTGTATGCATTATGCAGGTGATTAGTTACACATGTATATATGGTGGTGGATTACGTGGACCTTATATACATATACAATCACCTGCATAATGCATACACAATCCACCACCATATATACATATATAACTAATCACCTGCATAATGCATACACAATCCACCACCATATATACATATATAACTAATCACCTGCATAATGCATACACAATCCACCACCATATATACATATATAACTAATCACCTGCATAATGCATACACAATCCACCACCGTATATACATATATAACTAATCACCTGCATGATGCATCCACAAAATATCTGCATAATGTATACACAATCCACCACTGTATATACATATATAACTAATCACCTGCATAATGCATATGCATTCCACCACCGTATATACATGTATAACTAATCACCTGCATAATGCATACATAATCCACAACTGTATATACATATATAACTAATCACCTACATAATGCATACACAATCCACCACCGTATATACATATATAACTAATCACCTGCATGATGCATCCACAAAATATCTGCATAATGTATACACAATCCACCACTGTATATACATATATAACTAATCACCTGCATAATGCATATGCATTCCACCACCGTATATACATGTATAACTAATCACCTGCATAATGCATACATAATCCACCACCGTATATACATGTATAACTAATCACCTGCATAATGCATACATAATCCACCACCATATATACAGTGGGAGCAATAATTATTTGATCCCTTGCTTATTTTGTAGGTTTGCCCACTTACAAAGAATGGAACTGTGTAGAATTTTAATCATAGGTACATTTTAACATTTTAAAATAATCCACAATAACAACATCATATACATTTTATAAATTTATTATCGTATTTTTGCATGAAATAAGTATTTGATCCCTACCAATCAGCAATAATTCTGGCTCCCACAGACCAGTTAGTTTTCCATTAAGAAGCACTCCTTACTCTCAACTCATTACCCAAAACACCTGTGTCAACTCCTTAAATCGTTATGTAGCTGTATAAAAGACACTTGTCCACACAATCAATTTCCAGATTCCAACGTTTCCACCATGGGCAAGACAAAGGAGCTGTCTAAGGACATCAGGGACAAAATTGTAGACCTGCACAAGGCTGGGATGGGCTACAAGAAAATAAGCAAGCAGCTTGGTGAGAAGTTTACAATTGTTGGAGCAATTATTAGAAAATGGAAGAAACACAAAGTCACCGCCAATCTCCCTCAGTCTGGGGCTCCACGCAAGATCTCGCCTCATGGGATATCAATGATCATGAGAAAGGTCAGGGATCAGCCCAGTACTACACAGGAGGAGCTTGTTAATGACCTGAAGGCAGTTGGGACCACAGACACTCTGCTGAAGAAGGCACATGTACAGGCCCATCTGAAGTTTGCCAAAGAACACCTGGATGATCCAGAGGAGGCTTAGGAGAAGGTGATGTGATCAGATGAGACCAAAATAGAGCTTTTTGGCATCAACTCGACTCGTCGTGTTTGGAGGAAGAGAAATGCTGAGTACAACCCCAAGAACACCATCTGGGAGGGAGCTGAAGCTTCGAGTTGCCAAGCGACAGCCTCGGAACCTTAATGATTTGGAGAGGATCTGCAAAGAGGAGTGGACCAAAATCCTTCTCAAGATCTGTGCAAACCTGGTGAAAAACTACAACAAACGTCTGACCTCTGTGCTTGTCAACAAAGGTTTCTCCACCAAGTATTAAGTCCTATTGTTCAATGGATCAAACACTTATTTCATGTGAAAATATGATATTAAATTTATAAAATGTATATGATGTTGTTATTGTGGATTATTTTGTGATATTATGTCTCGCCATGTTAAAATGTACCTATGATTAAAATTATACACAGTTCCATTCTTTGTAAGTGGGCAAACCTACAAAATCAGCAAGGGATCAAATAATTATTGCTCCCACTGTACATATATAACTAATCACCTGCATAATGCATACGCAATCCACCACCATATATACATAACTAATCACCTGCATAATGCATATGCATTCCACCACCGTATATACATATATAACTAATCACCTGCATAATGCATATGCATTCCATCACCGTATATACATTTATAACTAACCAGCTACATTCTGCGACTAGCTCTAATGCGACCAAACACATGCCACCAATGGGTCACTCTCTGGAGTCACAAAAATGCGCTCCAAATGTAATTATAAGAATATATTTTAATTGGACAACAGCACATCTATTTTGGTAATGAAATGCTGATGGCAGCATACAATTTTTTTCCATACTGAATTTGCAGCGACCATAAAGGTCTCTCCCCCCGGAGATTATGTAATGTTATGTTTTTCCAAATGTCAGAGTCATTTTCCAGTCCCAATGGACATGCCCTATGTTCTGATAATGCATAACAAATCTCTCTAATGTAACTCCGATGTAGGACGAGACTCAAAGGGAGAAACGTGATGCAACTGTAATCCTGCTACAAGAAACCGCGCACAACAAAGGAGAGTATTTTTCTCACCCGTGGGGCAAAACGTGAGGGTTAATTTCTCCTGTAAAAAGTACAGCTGCTTAATTCAGAGGAAAAAGGGGAATGATTTGAGAGGGTGCCTTTGAAGTCTTGCTTTCTTGTCAGTCCCGGTGAAAACAGGAAGTGGACGCACTGGGGTGAATGCGAATGACTGCTGTTTGAAAAGGAGCCTTGAAAACTCTTTGATGCTTTTTCTTAAACACGCAGGGCTAGCGGTGCGGACCGCCGTGTGTAACCGGGCAGGTTTGTGTACTGCCTGGGATTTTAATGGAAGTAGACATCCACAGTATGGAATTTGCTTTCATATAAACATCCTTTCCATGCTCGTCATCTCTACAGACAATCATGGACAGTACGTACAATATAATCCAAGCTGTACAAAAGCACACATTCAGTGATTTACTGAAATGACTGTAATCTTTTATGAAATGTTGAATTGCTGATGAGCATTGTGCCACTATCACTTTTAATTGCCACCAACCTTTTACCTCTCTCTCTCTCTATCTCTCTCTCTCACTCTATCTCTCACTCTGTCTCTCTCTTTCTCTCTCTCTCTCTCTGTCTCTATCTCTCTCTCTCACTCTATCTCTCTCTCTGTCTCTCTCTCTCTATCTCTCTCTCTGTCTCTCTCTCTCTCTCACTCACTCTGTCTCTCTCTCTGTCTTTCTCTCTATCTCTCTCTCTCTCTCTCTGTCTCTCTATCTCTGTCTCTCTCACTCTATCTCTCTCTTTGTCTCTCTCTCTCTCTCTCTCTCTCTCTTTCTCTCTCTCTCGCTCTCTCTCTCTCTCTCTCTCATAAAACCATGTTTGTCGCCAAGCCTCAGTGCATTCAGATGTCTTCCCTGTAGATGTTTTTGTAATTACTCGGTCACGGTGCACACTGCGTAAGTGATTCCACACACCCTCAGCCTCGTACCCTCAGTCTTGCCATATGAAGGGTCTGGTGCCACTGGCCTGAATGAGGTAATTGTTTGGAACCGTGCTTGTGAATTGTAATTTTGTGTACTAATGGCCATTTTTTGTTGAAGCCAATAAAGCTCTGCTTTCTACATCTTGGCCTCTAATTGCTTGTTTTTCATTGTGTGTGTTGAGATGTTCAGAGGTTGCCTGTTACAAACGAATCGATGTGCGTTCAAGATGGCAAACATTAGCTAATGTTAGCTAACGTTCGTGAACATTATTACATTTTTTTCTGTTTCGCCACGAACGTTAGCTAACGTTCGCTAACAGTTTGAAACGGCTAACAAAAATTGCTGCTGATGGCAAAAACGCAGAGAGAAAAAAAGTAGAGAATTATTTGGCGGTTATAATACACTTTAATCAATATAATATTTGTTCTTACCTGAAAAATAAATCACAGGTAATCAATGAATCGGCTAGCTGGCATTGTTAGATCTAAGTTGCGAGCATTTGTATTCAAAATGTGTAGGTGGCGAACTAAATGGAATGTTCATTTAAAATCGTTCAACAGTAACTGTTTGCTCTTCAATGCAGGTCTGATATCTCATTAAGAGGAGTAAAAAGGACTTTGAGTGTCTTGCAGTGAAAGCTGTTTGCAGCTTTTGAGCTGTTTTCACATTCCCCCCCCCCCCTCCCCCCCCCCAAACTGATCGAGCTGAGCACCACGTGCGCTGTAGTTTGTATTATTATTTTTTAACATCATTTTGCATCCGTTGTGGTCCTTGTTCAGTATTTATTGCTGAAATTGTTAGCCGTAAATCAAAAATAACTGCAAGATTCCTGTTTCGTCAGGTAACAGCTGTCTCCGTGCTAATTAGATTTTATTTTTCATCACAGTGCGAGCAGGATATTTTAATCCCCAGCAACTCTCTTTGAAAAAGTGTAATTTTTCTGAAGGGCAGGAGGGAGATGATGAAGGGTATGTGTGTCCTCGAGAAGAAGATGGTGGCTTTTAACTGTGCGGAGGCATTCATGAGCACACAGTAGGGAGGAAGATTGATATCAGCTCATAAGCAGAGTGATGGAGGAATATCCTCCGTTCTTGGGAGATGTGTCCCTCCCGAAATCACCCTCGTTCGTCAAGCAATACATAGCTGCGTTGTCATGGTGGCAAACCAAGCTACGCTAAGTTTATCCAGTGAAATGGTTACCAGCCATGCCAGCCGTATGTTCACTCCCAAAAAGGAAGTGTTAATATCCCTTTTTGGGTTTGTGTGCCTTTCAGATTTACTGCTTTTGTGTTACCAGTTCAGACCAGCTCCCAGCTTGACGTGGTTTGACCAGCTGAAGCTATGTTTTGAAACAGCTGGTAGCTGGTTAACCAGGTCATGCCCAGGTAGACCAGCTTATGACCGGCTCAATTTTCAAGTTGGTCAAGCTGCCATAGCTGAATTCTACAGCGGGGAACTTCACTGATCAACGCTGTTGTGCTTCCATTTTGGTAAGTGCAAGTACTCTGCACCTGTACTGTATGTGTTTCTGACAAATATTTCAGCATCGATATGTGTTGGGCAGACCATTGTAAAATTCATATTCATTATGCATACTGAATTGTAGTCGTGCTGTACTTCAAATAATCATACAAGCCTGAAAATGAGGTTTTTTTTTTTGTATTGACAGGCGCTATTTTGGAATATTAAAGCAATGCAATATAACACCACTTTTCTTTCTACCATTGCTATCATACTGTGGCTGTTAACAAGGCCACAGAATTAATTTACTCCCAAGTTGTGTTGAACGTCAAAACTGGATTGGACTGGTATAAACCGGTTTGCAACCTGCTGGTAAGGTATTAACTGGATATTTCATGGGACAGATTCAGTGACAGATTCATTTTCGATTAAGTTACTCAAGAAACGTGAACGCACCTGTTTATTTCTTTTGAGTCGATCTGCTTTGCGTTTGCAACTACAGGTCATTATCCATCGACAAGGAATGCAGTCATATAATATAATTATCTTTCCTCTCCACTTTTCCTCATGCAGGGCAATCATAAATAAGTGTTATTCTATGCTAAATTATCCACTAGTATGCAATGGAAGAAGAGCATATGGAATACATAGTAATTTACATACATGGCTGCTCATACTAATTAAGTGATAGTTATGGATGCTAATCTGTTCATTGCTTGCACGCAAGTATGCAGTAGATAATGCAATTCCAAGATGAATCGCATTCGTGCTAGATTACGCCTTCGATTCCCGCACACTGTTATTGCACTGATTGTGGGAATGTTGTGTTGCCTGTTTTGATGTTACCCTGCCCATGTACATTCACATGACCCTTAACAGACGGGTGTGACCTGCATGTTACATCTCCCTTAACACACGGATGTGACCTGTGTGTTACATCTCCCTTAACAGACGGATGTGACCTGCACATTACATCTCCCTTAACAGACGGATGTGACCTGCACATTACATCTCCCTTAACAGATGGATGTGACCTGCGTGTGACATCTCCCTTAACAGACGGATGTGACCTGCACGTTACATCTCCCTTAACAGACGGATGTGACCTGCGTGTTACATCTCCCATAACAGACGGATGTGACCTGCACGTTACATCTCCCTTAACAGACAGATGTGATGCCATATTGTATTTAATCATATGACCGTTTTTCAAGACACATGACCATTGAAATGCATTGTGATTCCTAGGCCTTTCTATGGGTTTTCTGTAGGGTGCCTTAATGGGTTAACTTTAACTTTTCAGTACAAAATATGTTTGTGGTGGTGTTTATGATGTTTAAAATTGCAACTCAGTTTGACGTCAATGAAAAAGATAAAAAAAACTAAAAGCTTTTTTATTTTTATTCAAAGGTAAAGATCAATGTTGATTGAATCACTTGCGTTTGACAGTAACATTTTTCACAGATTGCTCTTTGGCGTTCGCCTGGCCAAATGCCTACTTAGTGTAAAATATCAAAAATCAAACATTCTTGCCTGGAAGAAGAAGAAGAAGAAAAAAGAATTCTCGCTATTGCTCTTGGGAGGTTTTCATGTGCAGTTATTAATTTGAGAAGGTCAAGCCCTGGAAAGCCTTGATATCCATCCTGACAAGCTTTATTTTTGAGTTAAGTGGGTTTGGAAATTGATTTGCTCAGAGCCATTGGGCTATGCTGACGGTTTTATTTTAGTTTCTAGGGCTGCATAATGGATGTCAGGTCCTGTCACTGCTTTCCACCGCAATTAAAGAGCAAAAACTCTGAGAGAGTGCTGAGGGTTTGAAGTTGTACTGCAAAGTTGGCACAAAGTATTTGAGATGGGAATAACTTAACCGTTCACTTATTGCACAAGCAGTGTTATATTGGCCCCGGTGTAGCTGACAGTATGAATCATGTGTCTTTGCTCAATTGGCAGACAAATATTATCTCATTTACACGCCTGCAAGACCTCTCTGTTCAGCAATCGCAGGACACCTGGTGCCTCATCACACCTGCACTTCTCGGTCACGACTGCTGTCTGTTCTGGCCCTATGGTGGAGGAACGACCGCCCTGTAGAGGTCAGAACAGCAGAGACTCAGACCACATTCAAGTGCAGACTGAAAACACACCTTTTCACCCCTCCCTACCTCCCTGTAACCTCTAATTGACTGTTAGCTGTTAACTCAGTATTACTGAACTTGTGTTTGCTAGGATGCTTTTATTGCTTTTTATTGATTTTATGTTTGGCTATGTAAGTGGTTTATTGTTGTTCTTTCGGGTTGTCCACTAAAAGGAACATTTCTGTCCCCGCAGTGCAAACCAATATGGCTGCATTCTACATTTTAGACTGGTCGTGTCACTGCACAAACCTCCAATAAAACATATCATTTATACTGAATTACAGAGCAGAATTACAAAATTACTTGTTAATGAGGGACAACAGAAGCTACTTTATAGAGGCCCTATAAGTTATAGACATATCCACATGTAATTTGTAAGTTGTAAAGTATTGGCCAGGACAAAGTCAAACAATATTGATGGTAAAAATAAATCATTTATTTTCAGGGCTTTTCAGTTTGGTTAAATGGTCTGGTAATGTGTAGCCAAAGAGTGAAAACCATTTTCCATCAAATTAATCTCAAATTGGGCACAGCTAGGCAGACAGTAGGCTATCATTGACAGTATTGTGACACAAACAGTGCTTGGTTTTATTCGAATAGTTGGATAAACGATAGATCTAATTTACAATTTATTGTAAAGAGGAGAATCTCTAATTTCTTGCGATACCAACATTATACTTTACCCCCAATATTAAGTGAGTTTAAATATTAACTGTCACCAAAACTTGTTTTTGGTTTATCCCCATAAATAACTTGAACTGTAGCAATCCAAGTTCACCGCAGAACGTTCATTCACAGATCAGCCTACAAATGATCTTGAACTATGTGCAGAACCTAGGCACTCTGAAACATTTGCATTTCTGTCGACAGCAGTCGCCCTCGGGACTGTATGATGCTGGTATTTCTATCCTCTTAAGTTTCCCGCAGTACTGTAATAGAGAAGCGCACCTTGCGATGACTCACCTTGATGACATGCAAATGGCAGTTCAGTCAAGGCCACTCTCGTCTGGTACAATAGCGATTTATTCGAACATTATGGAGTAGGTCACATCACAATCTTTGGAGGAATGGCTTAGTTTGGGGGGCTACGTCTCGACATTCTGGTAGTATGAGTATATAACATAACATTTTTATTACGTATGCAAAACATAAGACACATTAAATACCATAAAATACATACACAATAATACGTACACGTAATACACTTAGAAATACAAATGGCAATAAGGACGAAATGGTTTGAACAACAATAACTATTTGCTTTAGTGAAAAGATAAAACAGAAAATAAAAACATGTATCATAATCAAAGACAAAAGAAAAGCTGGGGAGGTGGTGGGTGTTCTAAAGTGAGCTCAGCAGCGAATATTGGCGGAAATAAATGGCAGACCGACGTTAAAATGGCCTGTTCTTTTAAAAGGTTTAAGAACTCTACTGTAGTAAATGAAACAGGCTGTGAACCGGAATATCTGCAGTCAAAAATGACTCAGTGCTCTCGATTCCAAAACTGTCCAGACTCATTTATGTTCAGGGGCATTTCGTTTAGTTATACCCAGACACCCATGAATACATTAGGCTCAGTGCAGCCAGTAGCACTGATTGAGCCTATCAAGCAGGTGGGGAAAAACTCAAACATAAGCGCAAAAATTGAATTTTATTCCGTCCTGCATCAAACTCATGTGCACAATGAGCCTAAAGGCTAAATTGGCACATTACAGCATTCTAAACGGCGATTGACAGAAACCACAGTACTGGTTTTATGGACATGGAATTATAAGGTTGAGTTGGTGTCATAAATAACCACTCAGAATCATATACCAGAGAGGAATATGGACCAAGTGCCTGTTACGTCACCCACTGACTATCCATGGACTTGTGAAAAGTGCTTTGAAGCGCGGGAAGTCAAGTTTACCAGCGCCAACATGTCGTACAATTTGGAGCCAGAGACTGCGCAGTAGGGAAACCGATAGAGCTCCTCCACTCCGCTCTGTGCCTCAAAGTATCGCTGTACTGTCCTAATAACACAATAACTAAGAAAATCAGCACATGAGGGAGGCATTACATGAAGAAAAAAACACAGATTGCGACTACATTTTCTTGTGGGGGAAAAAGTACCGCAATTGTACCATTTACTTTACATTGAAAACAGCTCTGAATGGCCTATACTGGCGCCAGCCACAGTGAGCACCATCTCTCAGCCCGACCAGGTAATGAGCTTCAGAGAAGAAACCCGGTTTAGGCCGCTTGCTCAGAACGCAGATAGAACTCTGATAATTCCCAGGTCACGGTTCGCAGCTCAGGCTAGCGCTCTGCAGGATAGCGCTCTGCAGGCCAGCGCTCTGCAGGATAGCTGGGCGTGTGTCAGATGAGACGAGAGGGATCGGCAGATGACCTGAGACCGGCGAACGGAGACCTCACGCAGGGGCGTGACATCTCGCAAGGGGAACGAAGGCAGGAGGGAGCGGTGACCTTGGCTTTTTTGGGTACGAGTGCCAGGGGCAGAAGCTCAATGTTCGCCCTGGCTCAACGCCAGTAAATACAGACAAGGAGAGCAGGCCTACCCCTTTCTGTATCAATACTATCTACACTCAAACTTGGTTATTCTACAGACCAGGGTTGTTTTCCTCAAGGTGAGCAAATAACACTCAATTAAAACAGCAAACATTTGTATGAATAATTAATGAAGCAAGCTTTTAGTCGTAACTTTTACTTAATTGTCATTCAAATTGTCCTAAATTTGCCGAAATAATGGGCTCCATAGCTCCGTTGTTGTTCCACCTCATAATTAAA
Source organism: Conger conger (assembly GCF_963514075.1). Lineage (NCBI taxonomy): Eukaryota > Metazoa > Chordata > Actinopteri > Anguilliformes > Congridae > Conger > Conger conger. Next base: position 6,932,354 of record NC_083769.1, read on the forward strand.
CTCCAAATTGACTAAACATAATTAGCGATGCAGAGAACTGAATGCATTTTCTGCGTTCTCCATTTTCTGCTAATCTACGACTTGTTTGTTTATTTGTGAATTGACACATGTAATGGATATGTAATTACAGCTAGTAGCGTGCTTGTGTCCAAAGACTATTACTAGACATAAAGAAGACCTTTAATATCTGAGTAATATGCTTTCCTTTAATATCTGAGTAATATGCTTTCCTTTAATATCTGAGTAATATGCTCATTTTTGTGCAGCATTATTACACTCTCACAGTACTGTACTGTGGGGAGCCTCAGGTGCTGATGGCTTATGCTTTAGGGAAGTTGGAGCAGGAAGAGCCCCAGCCAGTGAACGTAGGCCTGTTCTTTCTAGCCGTTTGACGGTGACATTTTAAGATATCTAGCATTTTTAAATTGGTCATTGTCAGTTTAATTGTCATTCAGTCATGTCAAATTGATCAGATAGTCCGAGCAGATGTTACGTTGAGATGTTTAAGTAAATTGTGTGAGTGTTAGCGCAAGTGAGCATGGTCTGTGTGTGAAGTGTGGATGTTTTGTGAGAGTCTGGGTTTGTGTGTGTGTGTGTATTTGAGTAATGTACAAATGTAATGTGATATACTAAACCAGTAGGTCTGTCATTCCAATAGCCATGGAAAGATAAAGTACAGAGATGTTGTCTGAGGAGAGGGTGGGAACAGTCCGACCGTTCTGTCCAGCACGGAGCATCCATCCTCATAATTTAGATGCGCAAGATACTTGCACACATATTCGTAATATTGAAATCTCTGTCACAGACTCGGCCAAAGTTTCTCTCCAAGTTCTCAACATCATTTCTTACTTCAATGCAGTACAATGTAGCAATGGATCCACGCTATTTAGCTCACGCTTTTATCCAAAGTGACTGACTGTTGATTAGACTAAGCAGTGGACAATCCCCCCTGGAGCAATGTCGGGTTAAGGGCCTTTCTCAAGGGCCCAACAGATATGCGGATCTTATCATGGCTACACCGAGGCTTGAACCACCAACCTTCTGGGCCCCAGTCATGTACCTTAGCCACTATGCTACAGGCTGTCCCTGTCTTGCACCTTAGCTACTAGGCTACAGGCTGCCCCAGTCATGTACCTTCGCCAATACAGTACAGGCTGCCCCAGTCATGTACCTTAGCCACTAGGCTACAGGCTGCCCCAGTCATGTACCTTAGCCACTACAGTACAGGCTGCCCCAGTCATGTACCTTAGCCACTACACTACAGGCTGCCCCAGTCATGTACCTTAGCCACTAGGCTACAGGCTGCCCCGGTCATGTACCTTAGCCACTAGGCTACAGGCTGCCCCAGTCATGTACCTTAGCCACTATGCTACAGGCTGCCCCAGTCATGTACCTTAGCCACTAGGCTACAGGCTGCCCCAGTCATGTACCTTAGCCACTAGGCTACAGGCTGCCCCGGTCATGTATCTCTGTGTAGGGGTGAAGGGACATCGGAGGTGAGTCTCTGGTGCGTTCGCATAGTGTGCGGTTCATCCCTGTACGTGTAGGCCCCTCCAGCCTGTCGCTGCTATCAGGGAGGATGGCTACCGCCTCAGCACTGCGTCACTACGGGACCACTGGGCAGAGGGCACGCCACGAGACGATACATACAGGAGCACAATGACTACTTTCTTTAGAGATATTAAAGGCTCTGCGTCATAATTCAGCCCCCCCCCCCCATCACCCATCTGATGTGTCAGTCCCCTGACCCTGAAGGACAACAGCCATCTGGATGATTTTTCCTTTGAGCCGCCCACTTATCCGGTGATATCAGGGATATAAATACCCCCGGGCACTTCTGGGTGAAGACCATCTGCTAACGACGCTGGCCAGCGACAGTGAGAGTCCCTGGTTCACCGGGTTCACGGCACGTAGGAACAGCGATAACAAACCGCTCCCCCTGGCACGCTCGTCACTGTCACCTACACAGCCCACATACAGCGCAGTCCGTATGTATTTGGACGGTCGGTACAATTTAATGACTTTCCGAACAGTTTACTTTGGAAAGCCTATTGTTTAGCCAATGTCTCTGAATGTTTTTGGCTTACTTCTCAGTCATAATGGCATCCTCGACTGTCTTTGGCACAAGTCTGCGCTTCATGTTGACAAACGCCAATAACAGACTCCAAAAATAAAAAAAGACTCCAAAGGCAATCAAGAGGCTAGAATCAAGACTAGATACTGAAAGCTTTCTTGTACCTGTAGGATGGGGACTGGGCCCAGAGGCTGGGGAGAGGGGTTAGGACTGCAGGACACAAGGGATAGTTAGGGGGACATTCACTATTAGTGGTTTAGGCAGAAAGATTATTGATGAGTATTTTTGATTCTGGATTTGTGTTTTGGCTCATTTTAACCCATTTGTCCATGTTTTTCTTCCTTGTAATCCATCTTGCTTATTTATTGTGTTCGTTGTCTTTGTTTTTATGTATTTAATAAAGAGGTCCTCCGATGGGGTGGTGGGTTAAAAATAAAGAAGAAAAAAATGAACTGGGGCAAACATGCAGCAGTGGGTGATTCCGCTGGTTTGGGGCAACATGGCGCCTAGAGCGACAGCAGGGACTTTGTGTGGCAGCGAGAGTCCGATGAATTACGCCTGAGGTAACATTGTCACACAGCTGCTGTGATGCCACATGGGCTGGAGGCAACCAATAAAAACAGGATTTGGGGACGATAAAATAAGAATCGCTTTTCAGACGCTAATGCCTGCATTCTCTAGGCAAATATAACCCGTTGTTCTATTTCGGGGACCTGGCACGCACTCGTTGATAGGCTATTAGTTCCTTTTTCTTTCTCGTACCTTGCTAAATCAATTTCCTTTGTCGGCTGGCACAGCCTCCGTGTGAATCGGTGAAATGGATTCCGTGCAGTGGTTCGGGGCTGTGGCGTCTCTGGCGATGCTGTGATTTCTGGGACGATTTCTGAGCCTCACACTCATTACCCATGTATGAGCTGCGGGGGGAGGCAGGCCCGGCGTGCAGGAAGGGCAAATAAACAGGAAGCGGGCGCCCCGCGCGCCTGCGCTGCGTCCAGCGTCCTCGGCACGGGTGTGCCGCTTCCCGCAGCACTGTGACACTCTGGGCATCACTGTGACACTCTGGGCAGCACTGTGACACTCTGGGCAGCACTGTGACACTCCTGGGGTGGCTGTGACACTCTGGGCATCACTGTGACACTCTGGGGGTCACTGTGACACTCTGGGGGTCACTGTGACACTCTGGGGGTCACTGTGACACTCTGGGCATCACTGTGACACTCTGGGCAGCACTGTGACACTCTGGGCTTCACTGTGACACTCTGGGGGTCGCTGTGACACTCTGGGCAGCACTGTGACACTCTGGGCAGCACTGTGACACTCTGGGCAGCACTGTGACACTCTGGGCAGCGCTGTGACACTCTGGGGGTCACTGTGACACTCTGGGGGTCACTGTGACACTCTGGGCATCACTGTGACACTCTGGGCAGCGCTGTGACACTCTGGGGGTCACTGTGACACTCTGGGGGTCACTGTGACACTCTGGGGGTCACTGTGACACTCTGGACAGCCCTGTGACACTCTGGGCAGCGCTGTGACACTCTGGGCAGCGCTGTGACACTCTGGGTGTCGCACTCAATTCCCCTCCTAGTTTCACTGTGGACCGGGGAGGGGGAAATACACTCAGTGAGCACTTTATTAGGTATTTATTATAGACTTATTTTGACCATTTTACTTATTTTACTTTGACCAGTCTGGCCCTTCTCTTCTGACCTCTGTCATTAACAATGGGTTTTTGCCCACAGAACTGCTGCTCACTGGATGTTTTTTTTATTTTCGCACCATTCTCTGCAAACTCTCAAGACTGTTGCGCGTGAAAATCACAGGATATCAGCAGTTTCTGAGTTTACTTAAACCACCCTGTCTGGCACCAACAATCATGTCATGGTCTAAGTCACTTAGATCACATTTCTTCCCCATTCTGGCATTTGGTCTGAAAAGCTGAACCTCTGCATGCTTTTATGCATTTAGTTGCTGCCACATGATTGGCTGATTAAATTAAAAAATGATTAAGTCTAGTTAATAAAGTGGTCACTGAGTGTATACTATCAACAGACATAGCATTTCACCACATGTATTAAAACACTATTAAACCACTATTCAATCAGCACATAATTAAAATGCAACCAAACTCAGGCTTGCACTATTCAACACCATATAAAACATAGCCCATATATACAGTACCAGAAGAATACACAAAACAATAAATGAAATGCCATCCCCTTCTTAATCTCTGCCCATATTTTTTATTTCATTTGTGCTCAATAATCCTGCCCTGAACCTGAATATCTTGTTTTTTTTTTTTTAGTTCAGTAATATGCAGGAATTTTAGTGGTGTTTGACATAGGTCTGGCTGCAAGTCATCCAAAGCCAAGCCTGGAGGATCAGATACGACAGAGTCATTTGTCACCAGAACACGACGATAAACTTACAGTGGAAGTGGAGTGACTCGCTCCTTACAGAATAACCAAAGATAAGGAGGTATGAAGGGGGGGGGTGGCTTATCTGCTGTGCTGAGAAATCCAGATAGCATTGATGTTGGAACTCTGAGGCGACTCGAACCTTTAATGAAAAGAAAATGATTCAGCCGGGACAAATTCTTATTTTAGCACCGGGCGGGATTTAGCTTTTGTTAAGCGTTAGCCTGTCATTAGTGTTTGCGCAAGAGTTTCAAGCCAGCAACCCCTGCAATCGTGATTGTCCATGTGCTGGGACCTCCGAGCTCTGGGTCTTTTCTTCATCGATAAGCCAATAGGTCCATGTGTACAGTACATATACATATACATACATAAAATGTGTACAGTACATATACATAAAAAAAAAACTAAAAGTCTTCCCCCAGATCTTATCAGTGAATTGCACGTACAGTATATACAGTAATTGAAATTAATAATTACATAACTATACAATTTTTTTATGATTTCTAAAATGAATAGTTATGTTTGTTGCAGTGGCTTGCAAATGGATGTTGTATTGACTGTTGGGTGCTCAGGTGCTAAGATGCTAAATGTTCAGGTGCTAAGATGCTAAGATGTTCAGGTGCTAAGATGCTAAGGTGCTAAGATGCTAACATGCTCAGGTGCTACGATGGCGGAAGTGTCGTAAGGCCCCCACACTTAAAATAATAAGCCCCGACTCTTCCTCTATGACATTCTGGACTGTGATTGGACCCAAAGATGTATATGCCTCTCTGTGGGACCTCCTGAAAAGTATGGTTTACCTGAAAAGTCTGCTTGTGAATGCACTCGTTAAAATGTATCGTAAAGTTCCCTACATGGAGAGAAAATTTAGGCTACTTAACGTCATTCTCAGCCAGTGCACACACAGTCTCCATTCTGGAGCAGACCGCTGATAAGTTTAGGATGTTAAGTCGATGGTACATATTTTGAGGACACAGTAGGTAGGAGGCTGGTTTCTGCTAGTCCAATACCCCGCCCTCTCTTGCACCCCACCCTTCTGTTTACATTCACCTCTGCAGCTCTGCACTTGCTTAATTAAGCACTCGGCATCACTTATTCATGTGCACTAGTGCTGAACTTGTCGACATGTGGATCTACTGCAGGTAATGTTGCCCTGCTTTGACTCCTCAGTCCGATGATTAATCTTTAATGTGAAACATCTAAAGAATGCTTACCCTGCAGGCACATTTCACTCTTTTAGCTGCTTGTCATTTACAGTTTCTGCTGAAAGGTGAAATTCGATTCGAAAACCCTGGACCCATTTGAGTTCTGTCTCTGTTAAACATCGTACCTCTCTCTCTGAATGTTTGCTTTCTGGATCTCCAGAGCGCGAGAGTCCCCTCGGCTTACGAGCATCTGTTTGCTTAACTCCACCGCTGCCCTGGAACCATGGTTATACAGAAGGCCATTCAATTCATGTTCCTGTTTTATTCTTCTGGGTAAGCCACCACTTTGCTCTTTTTTGCTCTGCCATTGGCTGTTTAACGGATGGAAGGTCATTCTCATATACTGTCGACAGTTTTACTAACGGGCATGAGCGGGTAGCATTTGATCATGGTGCTAGGGACAAGGTGACACATCCTCCTCTCTCTCTCCCAGAGAGATAAAGGCGCTCTGAGTTCAGTGGGTCAGGGGGATAAAACACGTCAGGAGCGTGAGCGTGAGAGCGACCGCCACTCGCCACGGTCATAAACGTCGACCGTCACCGTGGATACGGTGAAGAAGAGCTGTTTGCATCAGATTTGGCAGTAAACACGCGTGTGTATGTATGAGCGTGAGAACAACGGCTGCTCGTTACGGTCATGACCAAGAGCTGTTTGCTGTTGTTGCGGATTTGGTCATACCCAGGTGGGCGTATGTAGGTATGTACTGTATGTCCGAGAAAAAGCACTTAATCTTAATGTAAAGCAGGGGTCAGCAACTCACAGTCCTCTTTTAAGGCCGAGAACTGCTGGTTTTCCATCCTCCCTTTACCTGGGAGTCAGGTGTGAAGACAGTCTGGCCAATCAGTAGCACTGATTACCCGGGAGAAAAGAAAACCAGGGCTGAATTTGGATTCGAGGAACAGATTTGCCTGCTGTAAAGAACGGTGCTTGCTGTCCAGAACATTCATCGATCCCTGACGCTGCAAGGGTCTTCCCGCCCAGCCTCCGTTTGGAATAAAAAATTATGTGGCTTTATAGTTTTTTTTTTATTGCCTACACAAATCTGTTATAAACAACACAGCATACATTTTCTTATTATTTTTCTTCTGAACAGTGCAGTTTATAGTAAGTGAATTATCTATTTTACCATGCCAAATCACTGCAAATACATTAAGTACATCTTTGCAAATTTTGCTGATATAGTATTTGAGGAACACTGAACAATGAAGCCTCATCATTTTGAAATGAAAATGATGAGGAAAGAGAAGATAATTAAATGTGTTGCCTAGAAGGTCTACGAAGGGATGAATCGGAGATGTAACCTTCTCCAATAACACTTCGACTTTTCTCAAGTGTTCCCTGAATAAAATGATGGGAAATGAGGTGAGCCTCACTGCCTGTTATTGATTGTTGTCCTGAGGGAGCTAGTCTTGAATATCACTATCCTCAGCACACACTGCCTAATTGAGTCAGAGTTCTCTCAACATCTCCCCCAAAACATTCACAATGAACACCCATCCAATACACCGCTCTTGAGTTAATGTACACGTCATTAATTCCATTTCTAAACTTTGGCCCAGATTTAGGTTTTGTTCTGAGCGAATAAATTTGGCTCATGTTTTCACAAACAACTTCTCACGTATACAGTGTGTCCTGCCTTCTTTATGGCAGTGCTCCCATTGTTACTGCCAAAAATAACTATCAAATGGTTAGTACACCACCACTTGAGTATGACGACAACAGCTGCTGAATGAGGGTCCTTGACCCAAACTGTTTTTGTAAGAGTATCTGGCCGAGTGAAAGGATTACGTAGTGCGCACTTGTGTAATACCATCCCCTCAGTTGATGCACGGTCTGCAAATGGCTGCCCTATGCATTAAGATGGGCTCTCTGGCTTCTCGAGGCGTTCATTTGGAAACAAACTACTTCCTGTACAGCAAGCTTTTGAGACGACTGTAATGTTCCTGCGTTAGTTTATTTGGTATTTTTGTAACTTTATTATTTTTCATATTCGTGTCTGGTTTAGAGATGTCTGGTATTCATTGCACTCGTCTTGCCCTGTGATGTCTGTGTCTTTATGTAGTTCTGAGCCCGAGTCACTTCCCTGTCTGCGTGAATCACTATTCGGGAGTTTCTCAGTCTCACTTTTCTTACTACCTGCATTCTCTCCATTCATGTTCGTAGATTGCACTAATCTACTAATCCCGACTAACATAGCGTTTGTACAGTAGTAATTATATTAACACACTAATTTGTCTGTCTAACTAACTAACATTCACTAGTTTTTGGTCATTATAGTTTAATTACATAAACTAACATTTTAACAATATCCCTATTTCTGCACTGCTCTGTAGCTCCACCATTACGTGTGTCTATGTGAATCCAGTTCCACGTCTTTGTGCATCCCTTGTTATTGTATGATTGCCCTTTCCTGTATCTTACCTGATGTCTATTTAGATTACACTTACTCCCATGCCCCGCCTAGTTTGTCTTATCCCTCTGGGCAGTCGGAGTATTCAGAACGTTGATCAATATTCCAGTGCCGATTGTTAGTAAACCTGAAATACTTTAGATTCCCGAGACACCCTTTGCCTGATTACGAGTTTGGCTTGCCCCTTCTGTTTTATATGCTGCAATTATTGTTTTTTTGATCTCCACTTTGTTTTCGACACTTCTTATGCCTAATCCCTTGGCTGATTTTCTGCTGTCTTGGATTTTTGACCTTCGGACTGTATTGTGACTACTCTCTTGCAACTCGATTAGCCACTGCGTTTCTGGATTACTTGGCTTTTGGACTGTAATAAACAATGTTTTTGGAATTCCCTGGTCTGCATTTGGGTTTCTGGTTCCGAACACTAAAAAAGGTTGTAGCATTTAAAGCAGCAGCGTCTCAGCAGTTGAAACTTGTCGCTGAAACTCATAACTGTGACGCAGGAACTGGACTAACATAAGCGACAGTTTCAGCATTTTCAAATATGCTTTAGTAGTGTGTTTTTTTTTTTTCAGACTTCATACAGACAGTGGTCTCAGGGGAGCATTGTGAATGAATACAGGTGGTTTGATAGCTGAAGGCCTCCGCCCTGTGTCCCGTCAGCATTTTCCCTCATAGCTTTGACTTGCATACAAATGCAGGTGTTACTGTCTTTGATGCACCACAGATATCTGAACTTCTGCGTCGACTGCAAATTAAGGTGAATCTACACCTTTATTGGATGTGTTCATCTATCAAGAAGTTTATGATGGGATGCCATGTGTTTTTCTAGCAGCTATTAGAAAATGGGGAACTGAAAGCAGAGATTGAGTTTCATTGATTTTCTGTCCTGTCAAATGGAGTAAAATACCACTGACGGTGAAGGTTCCCTGCCGACACAAAACATTCTCACAATGTTGCTGGGATGTTATAGCGTTGCCACTACATGGCAGCAATATTGCGAGGAATGGGGGAGCCTACAGTTATATTGCCCTGCATTGCAAATAAGAGGTTGATAAGAATCTGAAATGTGTTCTTGCTAGCAGTCTTTTTAACAATCTAGCCTTGCCGTTTTGCAGTGTTAGCTGGGTTTAACAAAAGCACGTCAGTCACACTTTTGTTTTTATAAATAGACAGGCATGCGGAACTCGGGGCACATACACCAGTGAACTCTCTCTGTCTAGGTGTCATAGCTCAGGAAAAGTTAATAATATTGATGTTTAAGTTTAAGATTTTATACTTCAAAACACCAATGCTTACAGTACAGTATTACAGTATGCTTAATTTTATACTGTACAAATGTACAGTGGTGTGAAAAAGTGTTTGCGCCCTTCCTGATTTCTTATTTTTTTGCATGTTTGTCACACTTAAATGTTTCAGATCATCAAACAAATTTAAATATTAGTCAAAGACAACACAAGTAAACACAAAATGCAGTTTTTAAATGAAGGTTTTTATTATTAAGGGAGAAAAAAAATCCAATCCTACATGGTCCTGTGTGAGAAAGTGATTGCCCCCCCTGTTAAAACCTAACTTAACTGTGGTTTATCAAACCTGAGTTCAATTTCTCTAGCCACACCCAAGCCTGATTATTGCCACACCTGTTCTCAATCAAGAAATCACTTAAATAGGACCTGCCTGACAAAGTGAAGTAGACCAAATAATCCTCAAAAGCTAGACATTATGCCGAGATCTAAAGAAATTCAGGAACAAATGAGAAAGAAAGTAATTGAGATCTATCAGTCTGGGAAAGGTTATAAAGCCATTTCTAAAGCTTTGGGACTCCAGCGAACCACAGTGAGAGTCATTATCCACAAATGGCGAAAAACATGGAACAGTGGTGAACCTTCCCAGGAGTGGCCGGCCGACCAAAATTGCCCCAAGAGCGCAGTGACGACTCATCCAAGAGGTCACAAAAGACCCCACAACAACATCCAAAGAACTGCAGGCCTCACTTGCCTCAGTTATGGTCAGTGTTCATGACTCCACCATAAGAAAGAGACTGGGCAAAAATGGCCTGCATGGCAGAGTTCCAAGACGAAAACCACTGCTGAGCAAAAAGAACATTAAGGCTCGTCTCAATTTTGCCAGAAAACATCTTGATGATCCCCAAGACTTTTGGGAAAATACTCTGTGGTCTGACGAGACAAAAGTTGGAACTTTTTGGAAGGTGTGTGTCCCATTACATCTGGCGTAAAAGTAACACTGCATTTCAGAAAAAGAACATCATACCAACAGTAAAATATGGTGGTGGTAGTGTGATGGTCTGGGCTGTTTTGCTGCTTCAGGACCTGGAAGACTTGCTGTGATAAATGGAATCATGAATTCTGCTGTCCGGCTTGAAGGAGAATGTCCGGCCATCTGTTTGTGACCTCAAGCTGAAACGAACTTGGGTTCTGCCGCAGGACAATGATCCAAAACACACCAGCAAGTCCACCTCTGAATGGCTGAAGAAAAACAAAATGAAGACTTTGGAGTGGCCTAGTCAAAGTCCTGACCTGAATCCTATTGAGATGCTGTGGCATGACCTTAAAAAGGCAGTTCATGCTCGAAAACCCTCCAATGTGGCTGAATTACAACAATTCTGCAAAGATGAGTGGGCCAAAATTCCTCCACAGCGCTGTAAGAGACTCATTGCAAGTTATCGCAAACGCTTGATTGCAGTTGTTGCTGCTAAGGGTGGCCCAACCAGTTATTAGGTTTAGGGGGCAATCACTTTTTCACACAGGGCCATGTAGGTTTGGATTTTTTTTCTCCCTTAATAATACAACCTTCATTTAAAAACTGCATTTTGTGTTTACTTGTGTTGTCTTTGACTAATATTTAAATTTGTTTGATGATCTGAAACATTTAAGTATGACAAACATTAAAAAAAATAAGAAATCAGGAAGGGGGCAAACACTTTTTCACACCACTGTATGTCTTTCCCCGTTGCCTCAACTGAAATGTTTGCTTTATTCAAAAAGTCAAATCACATTGTGTTTGTGTAGCAGGACAGTAGATTGAAAAAAATTCACTTGTAGGAGTTAGGCCGGTGGTTTCAGAGGAACTAAATGAAAGTATATCCAAATGTGAATTGAATGTAGCAGTGGCTGAGGAACTGGGACCCAGAAGGTTTGAGGTTCAAGCCCCGATGTAGCCACAATAAGATCCGCACAGCTGTTGGGCCCTTGAGCGCTGAATTCTTAACCCTGCATTAATCCATGGGGGAATGGTCTAATCAACTGTAAGTTGGTTTGGATAACTAAATAACAGCTAAATAACAAATTATTATTATGTTCGGGCCATCCAATGCATAATGCAATTTGAGTTTGAGTGGGAAGATGGTTCTGATGCAATTCCAGTTCTCCTATTCCATCTATCTTCTTCTGTGGGAAGATGCTTGATCACCAAAATGACTGGAAGCTATTGTGCTGTACTATAACTGAAAAACAAAACACTTTTGCACTTGTTCTTGTGATTGATTTGCACTTTGTTGTACGTCGCTCTGGATAAGAGCGTCTGCTAAATGCCACTTAATGTAACGTAATGTAAATGCACGCATTTTCAAGTTGCCACTTCCTTCACTGTGTTACCCTGGACACTTGCTGTAAAAAGCAGGCTGTATGTGAATGTAGGTGAATTGAACACACAGGCTTCTATTTAAATGCGTGCATGCCATAAAATATGCTCTATACTGTATGTGAATGTAATTGAACACACAGGCAGGTATTTATTCTGTATGTGTATACACCATAAAATACTGAAATTAGCAAAGAGAGTGTACATAAGGAAGGAGAAGTAGCACCGCCAGAGAACAATTTTATCCACCCACCCAACATGAAGACTCAAAGATGAGGATGGATAGGACAATGTGTTATATATATAATCCAAGCCCATGCAGTATGCTACTGTATATTGTAGATATCATTCTGCTGGGGAACTTAATGTACAGTATTGAGACTAACCTGTTTTAATATGTTTATAATGTGTATGTAAATATTCAAGGAATGTGTGTATTAACTGGAACAATGGTCATGAGTGCAGGCCCAAAAGGCAGTTTACTTGTCAGTAGGTCTGACAACGTGAACAAATGCATTATGTTATTCAATCCAGCAAGGTAAAGTCGTGAACAAATGTCAACCTACCTGTCTGTGTTTTTGGACTGCGTTCTGGATCTGCCCTTTTATATTAAAGTCTGCCTTGTTCTTTTAGTCCAGAGTCTGTGCCTGGTTCATCTGTCCTGCCACCCTGACAGACACATAAAAATGTTTTTAATCGACTTGCCACGTTTTGCATTTAAATGTTTTCTTAACCACCCACTAATTTCTAATAAATCATTTTTAAATGAGAGAAAAATATTTTTTACTTGTGACAAGGTTAGACAATGTCCCAGACCTTTCATTGCATAATTTCGTAGTTCTGGCTGATGGGTAAGTGAGGGCTCTAGCACTTACTCTGTAACTTTTAGTGTTATTCTTTGTGTGGGAAGAACGTTGTCTTTTCAGCGCATAGAGGAGAGTAAATGACATGGCAGATGGCACAAACAGGAATTGCTTGTTCTTTTACCATGCCAGCGGTCACCACCTCCCACAGACACATCGCTACCCTTATGAGCATTGTAGCACTGGTGTTTGGTCTTCCACATACCAGATTGACAATAAGTATAATGATGGATTGCATACAGTGAGGTGGTAACAGCAACTATTACTGTGTAGGCCCGTGGGAGACACGTACAGTAGAAGCCATTTTGGCTCCAGAGCGCTCACCACACTGGTTGAGATGGATGGATGGGATGGAATTGGCATCATTGTGGCAACGCAGAATCGATCGCCTGCAACCGTTTACGATCTGGCGCGGCTCGAACTCAGGCCTCCTGGACTAGAAGCAGCCATGCTAACCACTACGCTAACGATTAATTCAGCAGGGCCATTCAGCTAGCTGTAGTTATGCTGGACATTGTTCTTACAGACAAGCTGAAATCTAATTTCTTTTTCCTCCATTTAGCCAATTCTTCATAACCAAATAAACATGTTTTAAAGTATACAGTATATTCCAGAAAGAAATACCAGTATATTTTCAAGTTTAAAGTTTTTTTTTTTCATTCGCTTTCTGGAAAACTCATTTTGGACCAGCGGGCGTGTATTTCGATCAAATGTCTGTCAATTTTCCGTTCTCCTCCAATCAATATCCCTTCATGCCTTCAATATCGTATTCTTCCCCCCGGAGCCGCAGGCTACAGCTCTGCTTCCCCCTCCTCATTCAACGTCTGCGTCAAATTGACCCAGTCCCCCCTCGAAAGATCTGTTTCACTCACGTATATATGTCATACTGCAGCAGCTCGGGCAGCTCAAACGTTCCTTTCAGCTCCTGTCTTTAATAAGGGGCCGTTTCAGTCATTTCTCTGGGGGACGGTGCTCACAGGAACCCGCAGTCTATTTCATGTTTCATGCTCGACAAGTTATATTTTTTTATAAAAAGCCATTCCTGAATTTCTTTTGATCCGTGCATCTGGTTTTACCCCATAGGCTGAGATAACACTGCAGCCAACTTCTGTTAAATTTGAGCATCCTTGGCTATTGGCCAGTTCCTTCCTGAATGCTCTATCTAGTTAGTTTGTCTTTGCTGAACTATACCTACCTAAGTAGTACTTATGCTGTGTATAGACAGGTCTTACAAGTAGCAGCTGTTCACTGTCTTTACAATAATTAATTGCTCTTGTAAAGGTATTGTAATTATATGGAAATATGCACTCAGTGAGCACTTTATTAGGTATTTATTAGACTTATTTTTCTTCTGCTGTTGTAACCTATCCACACGTTGTGTGTTCAGAGATGCTCTTCTGCATACCACTGTTGTAAATTGCAGTTATTTGCATTACTGTCACCTTCCTGTCAGCTTTGACCAGTCTGGCCATTCTCCACTGACCTCTCTCATTAACAAGCTGTTTCGGTCTGCTGCTCACTGGATTTCTTTTTTTGTCAAAGTCGCTCAGATCACTTTTTCCCCCATTCTGATGGTTACTACTGCCACACAAATGGCTGATTAGATAATTGCATGAATAAAAAGGTGTTCCTAATAAAGTGTGAGTGTGAGTGTATGTCCAAATGGAAATACATGTGCAATATGCATTGTACACTTTCCAAAATGGAATGCACGATCTGTATATTCATGTGTTCACAGGTGTGCACTTCACCAGTGTTGGCATAATAGAAATGGCATATTTTAATAATGGTGTACTGATAATTATACATTATAATACTTTGCCGCTCTCGGAGCAGAAATAATACATGCAAGCAGAGATCTCTTCCAATCGCGCGCTCACTCCATTTCCGCCCAGTGCGATCGTGCTCCAGGGAAATCGGGTTTGATTTGACTGAGCGGTGACAGGTTGTCTGGGTAAGTGCTATTAATTTGCTTGCATAATTGAACAGTTTGAGAACATTACAGTGAGAAGCTGTGATGGAGCAGTGGAGGTCAGAGGTCATGCCTTTATGGTTTATGCGCCTCTGATATCGCAGCTCTGACATATCCATACACCAGGGGTTAATGGTTTAATTACATCTGACTCCGTGTGAGATACAGAGTATGATACATTTAGGAGGAGCGCTTTACATAGCATGCTAAAGGGTTTCACTCTGTGTTTGTTGAGGTCAGTGGCATTTTCAACTCGGGCGATTCACAAAGTGAATTATAATTCAGCTCAGGAACAGAAAAGTTTCCGTTAGGTTGAGCGAGGATTTTTCTTTTCACTCCTTGAAGTAAAGTGAATTTTGTGATTGGCTAGATTTAAAATGGAACTGACCTCAACCCTTGCTCCTGATGATTGGCAAGAATCGTGATGTCACATAGGTCATTTAAAAATATGTGTTGATATGTTGAAAAATGTTGTAAGGCAAGAACATTTCCACACCCACCATCCCCTCTCTCTCTCTTTCTCTCTTTCTCTCTCTCTCTCTCGGGATCTTAAAAAGACAACACATACTGTACTGTTTTCGGGAGGCATTCGTGCAGCCCCATGTTTGCTGCCAAATTGTTGTTTTTTTATATAAATAAATGAAAAGTAAAGAAATACAAAAAAAACGGTGTCCTCATCAAAACATGGTTGTGCTCATACCTATCTTTTTCTCCAGAGGAGAAAGCATTTAATAATTAAATAAAATAATACAGATGAAATACCAGCAGTGATGGCCTCATTTCCTCAGTGAAGAAACCGTCTACCATCTGCAATTCAATTCTGCAGAGATTACATACAGTAAAGCTGCAAGATCACTTTCAGCTTCATGCCCAGTCTTGCGCTTTGCATTAATATTTCCTTTTTTTAAAATAGTCATCACCTTCCGTGAATAGTGTTCACAGGCTTCATGCCCGGGCACTGTTTCAACCGGAGGTGTCAATCTTGCACTCTTATAGGGCTGCAGGTTTGTGTGGCTTCCTTTCAATCCGCGGTCAGATCCGGCCCTTAGGAACGACGTGTGTGGACTCTTGAACAAATCGGTGACTTGAATGTATTTAATTCAGAAGCGCACAAAAAGCCGGCAGACAATGTGGTCTGCTTAGAGGCTGATTACAACAAGGGTACATGAATTGGCATTAACTAATGTAGCTGTTAACATGAACTAAATGATGTGCAAATACATTATGCGTGATATTAACTTGTCATAAATGATGTATTCGCTAACTACTAACTAATGTGTTGGTTACATTCAATTTTGTTTAGTTCATTTGTATAGCGCTTTGCACAGAAAACTGTCACAAAGGCACTTGTACAGAGTAACAGAAGGGAAGAATAAAAGGGGGAAATACCAGCTCTGAGCCCCCAGATAGCCGCCCGATAGCCAGATACATTAATATTTATACATTAGCAAACCATCGAATATACTTATAATTGGTTAACCATTAATAAATACTTTAATGTTTTTGATTGACTTCTCAGTACTTAGCCTTATTGTATCATGTTACTGGCGGAACCAGGGATACCTCTTTAATGAAAGAAAGGTGCGGGGCCTTGCCGCTCCAGAGAGCAGGACTATTTTGGGCGCTGTCCCATGACAGGAAAGGCACTTTATGGAGGTGAGTTTGATGAGGTGGAGTGAATTATGGAGCGCTGTGGCTAAGCGTTAAACACTGTGGTGTCTAATGCTCGATAAAAACATTGTTATTGCTAATGTGCAAGGTGATAAAATGCCATATTGCAATCATTCAGCAGAGTTTTTATACACAAGCGAACAAGGCTGCTTTTCCTTATGCCCTCATGCTCCTCATCAAAAAAGCAATCAATAAGTGATTTCAATGACTGGCAGAATAAGTTCTATGCAGATTTGGGGGGGGGGGGGGGGGGGTATAATTTCATCTGATAGTGGTTGAATTTTATTTTCAACTACAGATGTGCATTTCCTGATGAAAATGCAGAGTGTAATTGCAGCAAATTGGTGGACTACAGTTCAGCCAATAGAGTGAGACTAGAGTGAGAAAAATGCTGTTTTCAAACAAATGGTACCTGAATATGACATGAAAGCTATTAACATTGTGACAAACAGAAGACACAGAATCGCTGAACAGTTCGGTGTATAATATATGTATGTAGTTTAAAAATGGACTTTTAAAACAATTCAAGCATGCAAGCATAGCAATGCAAGAAGCATGATTGTGTGCACTGCTGCCACACAATTGGCTGATTAGATAATGACATGAATAAGTAGGTGTAATAAAGTAAAATTGTTCCTAATAAAGTGCTTGGTATATATATATATATATATATATATATATATATATATATATATATATATAGTACAAAATTGTACAAATTGTACAAATTGAAGGAAATAAGCTTTAAAGCTTCAAATAAGCAAATAAGCAATTACAAGCAACAATATGTGTTAGCCCTTAGCTAACCAGGCACTGTAGGGACGAGATAACCATTCAGCACTGTGTGGGGAAGACCAGGGGAGACGCAGAGGGCCAAGGGAATTCGGCGGGTTAATAAATTGCTAATCATCAGGCAGCGGAGAACAGCGGAGAACTTCGGAGATCTGAAACTGAAAGTCTGGTTAACCCAAACAGGGTATAGAATCGGAAGTATAACAGTAATTCTAAATTAATTGATAACGGCTGTTGGTAGCCTACAAGGAAAGTACAGGTCAAAAAGGACCAGGACAAATTTTGCTGTTGGATGGAAGTGAATGGAGGCGAATGATTTTAAATCCAGTAAAGATGGCTACGGCCAGTGCAACTTTGACGACTTTGACTTTTGCTTACTATTACACTATAACAGTGCAATACCTTGTTGCTTTGCCAACGTCACCATACAGACTTTGACTAGTTCACAATTTAGTTATTTAGTTATTCGATGCACATTATGTGACCGGCTCCATGTTTCAAAATTTGAAGTAAAGTATGTACATATGACCAAGAGCTACACAACAAGGTATTACTTGGTGAGATTGAGTAAATATTTCTGGAGATACAGTCACTGATGACTTTATTAGGTAGACCTGTACACCAGCTTGTTAATGCAAATATTTAAGCAGCCCATCATGTGGCAGCAACTAAATACGTAAAAGCATGCAGACATGGTCAAGAGGTTCAACTGTTTTTCAGACCAAATTTTGGAATGGAGGAGAAATGTGATCTATGTCTAAGTGACTTTGACCGTGGAATGATTGTTGGTGCCAGACAGGGTGGTTTGAATTTCTCAGAAACTGCTCATCTCCTGAGATTTTCACGCACAACAGTCTGCAGTAGAGTTTGCAGAGAATGGAACAAAAAGCAGCAGTTCTGCAGACAGAAACGCCTTGTCAATGAGAAGTCCGAGGAGAAGGGCTGGACTGCTCAAAACCAACAGGAAGGTGACAGTAACACAGGGTATGTGGTCCGGACGCTTATGGTGGGTGGTCCTTTTCCATTAAAGTAATGGAGGTTGAACCAAAAAATGCAGAGAAGGAGTATGTGTTCAGAAGGGAAGTAAATGAAATAACAAAAGTCAGGGTAGGGTGACTGTTCCACAGCTTGACTCCAAAGGCAGCCGCCTACCGAGTATGAGTATCTTCCGTTTTTTTTCCAAGCCATCTGTTAGAAATCATTTGAAATAATCACATATCTCAATTAGTCATAAATTTAGCAAACACGCTGCAAGCATTTTCACAGAATCTTTATTATGGTTGTCTGTCAGTTCCCTCAGACAGCGCTTGTAGAATGTGTGAATCTCAGTTGGACAGAAGCTGTGAGGAACCTCTATACAGCCTGCCTGGTTCTGTGAATTATAGTGTATAACAGGTTGTAAACACTAGCGCTGACAAACGCAAGTACGCCCTTGAGGAACAGCGATGGCAGCATTGCCTCCATATATGTTTGTCCGAATTAACCTGTGTGCACGTGTTGGGCTCTTTAAAGCGTAAGCGGTCTCTCATCGTGCGTGCATAATGTGTGAGTGCATTTAGACAGATTGAAGATCTTGTGAGAGCTGTTAATTAGTTGCTGTCCATTTTATCTATCCTGTTGTTTACTTTTTAAACTACTTCAGTGCTTTCCTTGCATGACCTGATTAGGCATTTTAAATGTAGAGTGCCATTACAAATTTATGGAACCTTTTTCATAAAAATAGATCAAAATGGACCTCTCTGCCACATGAAATATAGGCCAATACCAGTGGCAGTATTTCTCTCTTTCTTTGCCTATGACATTATATTAGATTTTATTTAGCAGACGCTTTTATCCAAAGAGACATACGAAAAGGGCAAACCATGGTCAGAACAAACTACAGAACAGGTTGGATTAGGTACAATTCCTGTGGAGAGGTTGAGCTGGTGTGTAGGGTTGAATTGTATGTCCTGTAGGTAGGGAGGGACCGTCTTGTTTGCTGCAACATACTGTTGGCCAGGGTCAGGACTTTGAATCTGATCCTGGCGGCAACTGGCAGCCAGTGGAGTAGCTATTAACAGACGTCACGCTAACGAATAATTCTGCATTATTCACGCGGGGTAACGGAGCCAAAACATAGGGAAAATAAGGTACTGCGTTCTATAAACTCAGATATTCCAATTGGGCAGTTTTTTTGTTATGTTTTAAACATTACAACGGACAATGACACAAACTTGAACGACAGCAAAATAATTACTCCTGTTTCTTTGAGCATCTTCGGTGTCTGACATTTGTATTTTTTATAGATCATAATATTTACACTGCTTTGGATATCATTGCGAGATTCAAAGAAAAAGCACTTAATTTGTATGTGTAAAACTAGATGTCACGCTCTTGGTAGCTTTTTTAAGATAATTTGATTTGCTTTCTGTGTGCATTGTAGACAATGAAAACTCTGGAACATTAACAAAGTTACTATGCACGGTAAAAAGAAAAGGCTAGTATTACTGTGGTAAGGCAGTCCTTTGTAAAAACAGCAGTCCAACTTACCCCCTCCACAACAAGCTGTCAATGGGAGGCTAAGCTAGAATTAAAAAGCTAAATTTTTTATACCCGCGGTGGCAGTGTTGCTATAATCATAATGTGATCCGGAGCTGTCTTGTAAGATAACAGGTTATTCAAGTTGTATTTGTCTCTCTGGTTATTTTCTTCCTGTGCAAGGGCATGCTTACATTTATTGTGTTATTATTGTGGTATGATAATGGCACAAATATTGAGCCTATTTTGATCAGATTCATGTGATTTTGAAATACTCTGCTCTTCCAGGATTCCAGGCATACTGAAAAAGAGATATGGGGCCACTTAACTCAGCCGGTACTTAATACATTTACAAACCTGTATGAGTTTTTTGAGGAATTTTATTGTTCACAAGAAAGCCCATCAATTGATGGTTAGTTGCTGGAACTGGGATCTGGTGGCGGTCATAAAGAGGCATAGAGGACGTTGGTGTCATGTTTCTCACACCATTAAGCCTACTCATACTCTGTGGATGGTGCACTGTCATTTTGAAAAATGAGAAATGTTATGTTCCTCCAAAAATGCATCCTTGGTCATTTCAGAGGTACATACTTCAATTATCACGAGGTATGGACTTGAAAAGATTCTATCAACAAATCTAAATTAGCTCATTTGCATACTTCATAAACAAACATTTTTGTGGCAGTCTATATTCTGAACCAAGTAAGACATCATTATAATTCTTTCAAATTCTAAATAAGACATTCTTCAGGGGGGCTGGAGCCCATGCAGGGATAGGCTCCAGTCCCCCAGTGACCCTGTTCAGGATAAGCGGGTTGGGGTAATGAATGAATGATGAATAAATAAGACATGTCTGAAGAATGTTTTTTTTAATCACCAGTACCCAATTTCCTAGGAATTTGGATTTCACAAAGGATGAAAAATTATGACATTTCTGGATGCAACAATGAGATTTGTGATGCTGTACCCACTCCTAAAGCTTATAACAAGAGAATAATTGGCTCAAAACACTGGATATGTTTTATGATGATAGGACTATGTGCGAAGAAAAATGTCCTGTAATATCAATTTTTGAGAAAATCGACTCCAAAGATAGAAATGGTAAATAATGATACTAATTCCAGCATACACAGGGCCTAATCATTCAAAAGGTGGTATTATCCTGAAAGTTGAATAGTTGCAGGAATGTGAACTGAGAATGTGATTTTTTTCAGTGGAACAGAACCTTAACCCCTTGGAGTGACTAATCTATCGGTACCATTTAGCAACAATTTGTACCTACCTTGCCTTCAACGGGCGAGAGTGTGGCCTAACCGAACTAGGAAAACGTGTCGCGTGTTTCAGCTAATGTGGTTTCAACATAATTTATAGCTTGTATTATTAGCATTAGCTTTTATTGGGAACAATAGTTTTTATGTATTTATGTTTACAGAGATGCTGATCAGGAAACACAGACGAGTTCACGGCCAGCGAAAACGCCACGCAGGCGTCGCAGCGGGCCTCCACCAAGCTCACCAGCTCCAGCTCCACCAGTCCACCAGTCATGGGAAACGGAGAATGTTGCTGATGTGGCTCCACCGGGGATGCGTTTCCATCCTACGCGGCCACCTGGAGTGCAGCGGAGTCCGGCACACACGCACACTCCACTGGACTTGTTCAAATTATTTTTCTCTACAGATGCTGTCAAGAAACTTCAACCGGCCAATTACGATCATGTGCCTGTGCCTACAGCCACGCAGATTCTGGATGCCAGCAAGATGGTGTTGTGTGGTCGCAAGATGTGCACACTTTGCAGCATGGACGCTGGGAAAAAACTGAGCACTCCTTGGAAGTGTAAAAGCTGTGATGTCCCCCTGTGCTTGCAGCTGAACAGGAACTGTTTTGAAAAATGGCATGCAAAACTTTGATGTGAATGGCATCTTCATTGCACTATTTTGCACTTCTGGTTAGATGCCAAACTGTATTTCATTGTGATAGGACTTGGGCAGTGACAATAAAGTTGAATCTAATCTAATCGAATGTAGTTTGTGTGGTGATTTCAATTCAATTTCCTGAATCAGAAAATGTATTTGTTTCTGTCTTCTAAATGGCTCACTGAGTATTGCTTTGTGGGAAGGCTTTGTCTAAGAGGTAGGGAGGGGTCAGGCCAGGTGTGAAAAGCCTACTTATCTGGCAGGACCACATACCTCATAAATATTAATTGAAGAAAGGCCATTAGCCCTCCCATTGTCAACTGCTGCTGAAAAATAGTAGTGACAACACTAAGGTTTTGAAATTTATTTTATATTTCTAATTGGATTTCCTACAATATTTTGTCATCTTTTGATACCCAAGACCTAGATGAACACATTTCAGTCATCCAAAAATTCCGTTACAATTGTTTAGTGTGTGTTTTTACTCAAGTTCTATGCGTGTTCAAAACTACAGTTTACATTTTGTGTGATTCT
This sequence comes from Conger conger, assembly GCF_963514075.1. Taxonomy (NCBI): domain Eukaryota; kingdom Metazoa; phylum Chordata; class Actinopteri; order Anguilliformes; family Congridae; genus Conger; species Conger conger. The sequence continues at coordinate 6,954,322 of NC_083769.1, forward strand.
AGAGCAATTTGCAACCAACATATAACTCTAACCTACTTACTGTTGCCAATTGTAGTTGAGTTTGTGCTCAAAACAAAGACATGAAACACATTGGAATCACTGTATAAAAAGTAGATTAAAATGACACAAATGTCAGAGCATGGCACAGTCACCAGTTTTCCTAATTTTTCCATTGAGACCCCAGAGGGTTAATCGCAGAACACTTGGCTGTTGGAGTGCTCTACTTGGAGAGGTAGAGAGAGCAGAGAGATTGCCGTTTCGTGTTCCTAATTCACTTTGATGTGTTGCGTGCTGATCTCTCTTCCCTGCCAATTGTCACTCATTACAGAGTGCAGCAGCGAAAAGGACGCCCATGCGTGAGATTAATTGCGTCCTTCGGAGTTCTGCGAACGCATATCAGGTTGTCGTTAGCTGTCATCGTGCATTACGGATTATCTGCCTCAGACACCAGTTTGGTTCATCCGAACAGTTTATTGTTTGCGTGCGAAACAGTGTGTCCCAGCTATATAGTTGTTTCTCAAACAAGGCACGAGGGGCTCGATCCATGTTTTATTTTATTTTTAAAAGTGTAACACTTTGAAAACACGCAATTACGAAGGTGTCGTCCATTTTAGCTGCTCACCGCACAAGTCAGCCTCTGGCCAGTCAGGGCCCCGGTAGTGGCGAAACCTGACCGTGAAACCGGCTTGTGAATTATCAGCGTATCCGCTATAGAGTCGCTGCGTGGTGATGAAGCTAATGATGTTTTTGGTGGTGTGTTCTGTAGTACTGCCTCCTGCTGAGTGGATGTGGCAGATTCACAGCAAGGAGCGCAGTCCTATATCCAGAGCCTTGATGGAGACATGGCTCTATCCTGTGGGGGAGTTTGGGGTTGTTTTGAGAGGGGGGGGGGAACGCAGAGCCTCATCCCCAACATCCCCCCCCCCTTGAAGTTTTGCAGTGTCTGAAGGGGAGACTATAAAGCACGGTTACTGAATGTTACACAGTAAACATCTCAAAAAACTGCAAAACATTGACATTCGGTTCTGAAATATGTGATTGGGTCTGTGGCAGTAGCCTTTTTTTTCTATTTATATTTGGAGATAGCCACAAACCTTGAAGAAGAAAAAAAATAAAAACAGTTCTCCCAGCATTATTTGAATTTAGCTATCTCAAAAAGACAAGCCGCCTCCCAAACATCCAATTGCAACAGAAATAATTGACCCTTGTACAGAGGGTGGAGTTGATTGATTGCCGGCCTCTCAGGTTGTTTTGTTGCTGGAGCAGAATCAGCCTGAACGAGTATGTCCCAATTCTGCTGCCACTGACAGAGGCTGGGAACTCATTTGAACAAAGTCATGTCTGCTCTCTGCTTCTACAATAACCAATAAGCACCTCTTTCCAACCCCAATAGAGGGAACTGTCCTCCCCAAAGACTGTCATTTTCTGCGCTAGTTCTCTGGTTTTTTTTCTGTTCGAACACAAAATAAAGTCTTCAAACACAAAATAACACAATACAGAAAATAGCTGAAGCATGAACATGGATATTTCAAGGAATTTAAATATCAGTCCAATGTCCGCAGAAAGCATCATACAAGGGCCTAATACAGTGTATCACATTACAAGCATCAGACCGCGCATTTGATGTGTCTAGATTGGTTTTGTGTGGAATTACTGTGAACTGTGAAAATTTCAGCAGACCTAAACAGATAGTACTGTGGTTAAGTGGAAACACTTTAATATTATTTCTGGGTGAACTGCCCCTTTGATTGGTCATGTTTATCAATGGTGCCAATAATTATGAGCATGAGTGTGTCTCCAAAAAGTAACAAGTCTGGTTTTGTTTGAGTTTATTTAAACTTCAATTATCTAAGTAAAACCTACTTGTCTGGGTTTTCCTGCTCATTTTCCAGGCAGTATCGTTATTCGGGCTCATGCATGCAGATTGCTGCCTTGGTTAATTGATATCCAGGTGCAGTCTAATTACTAACAATTATCTCTTACTGGTAGGCGGGCTCTACCCTATTTAAGACTCATTGTCTCTGTGCTTGAGTGTTACATTGTGTTTCAGACACTGAGCCAGGTAGAGGCAGCCTGCAAGGTTGGTTTTCTCAGAGACCCTTTCTCATTAGAGACCTAAAGCCGTGTTACCGCGTATTTGGGTAATCGTATCAGGTTTTCTTTCTCATACCTATTGAGTCAAAATAGACTTGTACCAAGTTTTCTGTTTTCCCTTTTCTCCTCTAGTGGTTTCCCTAGATTATGTGCGTGGAGCACTTTTTAATTTAGAGCAGTGTTTTTCAACCTTGGGGTCGCGACCCCACGTGGGGTCCTGTGGAATTCAAATGGGGTTGTCTGAAATGTGTAGTAATTGATTAAAAAAATGACTGATAAAAATATTTTTTATTATTATTCTTTTTAAAATTATGATTAAAAACACCACATACGAATTCCCGTGCTTCAACCTGTCTAAACACAAAGTTGCAGCCAGTAGGGAAAACAGAAAACAAAATGGAAAGATTTCTTCGCCCACCTGGCCCTGAAAAGACAGTTCCAAGAGGAGCGGATTAACAGACACCAAAAAGAAAATACGATGAAAGTTTCCTTCAGTATGGATTTACTAGCGTCATTGAAAGCAACGAGGAGAAGCCGAAATGTCTGCTGTGTGGTTAACGTCCTGTCTGCCGAGAGTAAGAAACCCAACAAGCTTAAAAGACACTTTGAGACAACACACAAAGAACATGTCGGCAAACCAAGATCTTTTTTCGAAAAGAAATATGGCGAACTGAATAAGCAGCGAGTGAACTTCAAAAAGGCTGTGACGGTTAGTGAGCGGGCACTGAAAGTGTCTTTCGAGGTGAGCGATCTCATTGCTAGGGCTATGAAGCCGCATACCATTGCTGAGACATTAATATTGCCAGCTGCCATCGAAATGGTAAAAACGATGTGCGGGGAGGAAGAGGCTCAAAAACTGAAGACGATACCACTGTCTGATAACACAGTGAAAAGAAGGATTCATGCAATCGCCGATGACCAAGAGAGCAGGCTGGCAGAAAAACTTCGCAATTCCCCAGCTTACGCTCTTCAATTGAATGTGAGCACAGAAGGAAAAAATGCCCATGCTTTGACATTTGTTCGTTACATGCAGGAGAATGCAATTCACGAGGATATTTTGTACTGCCTCCCTCTTCCTGAACATGAGACTGCCCAAGCAATGTACGATGTCCTTCACGATTATATGGAGAAAAACAGAATTCCCTGGGAGCATATGGTGGGATTCTGCACAGACGGGGCGCCGTCAATGGCGGGAAGGCGAAGTGGTTTGCGAACACTTATCACCCAGCGGGCCCCATCTGCAATATGGAATCACTGCATGATTCACCGTGAACAACTGGCATCTAAAGAACTGAGTGCGCCCATCGCAGACATACTGCAGCAGGTCGTAACCATGGTGAACTACATCAAGCCACATCCTCTGCGCACACGTCTGTTTGCAAAACTATGCGCAGACATGGGCTCTGAATATAAAAAATTTACTGTTTCACACAGAGGCACGGTGGTTGTCGAGATTTTACACGTTGGAGCGGTTTTTCAAGCTGAGAGACGAACTGTTGGCGTTTTCCATGGATGTGAAAAAAACTGATTTTTGTCGACTTTCTGTGTGACCAGCAGAACATGTGCCTCTTTGCATATGTAACAGACATCTTTGGAAAACTAAACGAACTTAACACAAGCATGCAGGGGAAAAACAAGAATGTCATGCAGATGAGTGATCGTATTGATGGATTCAGGCGGAAGCTCTCATACTGGAGCGAAAGCCTTTCAAAGGCAAACTTCACCCCTTTCCCCCAGATGAGTCAGTTTTTAAAAGACAACAGCATCGATAAGTATTCCACAAAGGAGATGTGCGGCCACCTGAAATGCCTAGAGATCTCACTGTGTGCTCTAAAACGGTTGGTTCCTTTTGGAAGCACATATTTGTGTGAAGCTGGATTTAGTGCCCATGTGTGTATGAAGTCAAAGTACCGTTCCCGACTGGATATTATGTGAGAGATGAGATGTGCTCTGTCTACTACAGCACCTGACTGCAGCGAGGTGTGCAGGCTCAGCTATCCCATTAAATGTGGTGAGTTGAGAGAGACAATAATAATACATAAAAGACATGAAAACTGAAACTGAAACAGAAGCATTGTGATACTTTCCATATTTCAAATCTTTACTGTGGCCAGTTTAAGATGCTGCAGTAATTCTTTTTTCACAATTCATTGTTTGAGAGTTTGTTTGTTCAGTATTAATTTTCAGCCTTGTAGCTTGCCTATCTGTACATGTATTTCCTGATCAGGGAAAATAAAATGTCACTTTGTGCACTAATCTGGCTACTCTGTATATGCAGCACAGTATAACAAACATGATCAAGAACTAATTCTAGAAAGAAAAAAAAAGTCTCTGGGGTGGCCAGAAATTTGTGATGTCAAAATGGGGTCACGAGCCAAAAAAGTTTGGGTCTGCAAGTGCCGAGAGGGTGTTGTCTGCTGTCACCACACTAGTCTGAAGCCTCAGACCTTGGCCAGACTTGTTTTCTTGAAAGTGAATGCAAAATAACTAATGTAGGCCTGTCTATCTAATTCCTTTTTTATTTATTAGGCTGTTATTTAGGCTATAGGACGGCAATTGTTAGGCATAGACACATTTCATTTTTAAAGTGCACTCTTGGATGCTTAGCCTGCCTAATTATTTTATTTTTAGGCCTAATTCATATTTGTATTTAATGTTAAGGACGACAGTAATTACAGGCTCATTTGATTTTTGAAATAGGCTACATGAAGGCAGTTCAATAGGCTACATTTCTGATGGGCTAATTGTGGCCGCATAGCTATGGTTATGGTTTCTTAGCCATAGACGTTTCCGTTATTGCCGTTGCTCTTAATTCTTTAGGATATAAGTTTTCCGTTTAAGGTGACAATTCGGCTTGTAGATTATTTCTCCCTCTTTTAAATTGGAGCGAGCGTGGAGCGATTTCACAGGAGCGGGAGGATTTTTGAGTCGAGCGCGGAGCGAAATTGAGCGGAGGAGCGGCCCAGTGAACAGCCACCTGAGCGAGGAGCGGGATATTCTGACCACTCAGCTCCGCTCACTAGCTCTGGTTATCACACGTTCTGGTGGTTACTTGAAGACCCCCTTTTCAGTTGCATCTGGTCCTCCGTCCCCGTGCCCTTACACTACTGAGTTTTTCAAGGGTGGTGTGATCCAAGTGGAAATGTTCATAATCTTCCCCGGGTTAAATTATTTGCATTTACAGCATAGGCATTTATCCCTGGCAGTTTTTAATAATCCTGACCAAGCAGTCGCATTAATACAGCCTTGTTTTAATTGGAAGCGGCTTTGTGAGGCCTTTGCCAGTCTTAAAGGTGAGAGAAAAGGGAACAGTGCTTCTGAGACCAGTGGCATGTTTCGTCTTAATAAGACTCGACGTTCTGACTGAGAGATCTGGTTTGAGAGTAGCTGTTCCCCAGAGGCAAGGCACAATCGACCTGAGAAAATAACAAATAGCTTTTCCTCCCACATTGTGAAAAGATGAGAATCCCTGAATAGCGCACGTTATCCAGAGCAATGTGCAGAAAAGTGAGACGAAAGTTCAATCGCAGAGACGTTGGATGGCAACGCCTTGCTCAATCAGCCAATTATAACCATTTACGTTGTCACGTCTGTGCCCTTTTTGCCGTCTACATTTCTCTGTTCTGTTTTCTAGTCCCCTCTGTGACCACCGTAGTCTGTTTTCAGTGTCATTCCCTCTCATTCATTTGTTCCGTCTGCCTTCCACTCCTTATGTGTGCTTCCGTCCTGTCTCATGTCATTCGTTTCACCCGTTTCTCGTTGTGTTGTATTTACTGTCCTTTACAGTTCTCGTTGCTAGTTATTTTCTGTCTGGTTTTGCTCTCTTTTTGGATTTTTCTGTTTTTGATATCTGCCTGGTTTTGACTCTTCTGTGTTTTTGTATTTTGTATTTTCACTGGTTTGGTCTGTCTTCTTGGTCGTCTGAACTCTGCCTGTTTTCACGATTACGCTCTGCCTGCCCCGCTCAGCCTGGAGCCTGAGTCTGCCCAGTCCCTGACATATGTAGAGTATAAAAATGATCCATTATCCACTTCTGTCTGCATTTCAGAAACGTTTCTACCTCCCTACCACCACCAGCTTCTGGCTCCCTCGCCTGGCCCTTCCTCCACCAGGGGGATGGCTCCACAGGCAGAGCAGCATCCTCCCTTTGCCAGAGGGGTCACGTGAAGTGACGGAGTCATCGCCAAAACATTTCTATTGTAAAACTAATTTCGCTATTAAATCTCTCAATTAAGTCTCGGTGATTGAACTTGCGTTGGTTTGACCTTGTTTTCCAGATCAATTGTCCTACCGTATAGAGCAGCACCATCCCAATGGAGAACGGAACTGGCGCTCTGCTTACTCCTCCAAACGGCTGTCCCAGAATTCAAAGGCAGCACCGTCCAGGCCTTATGGTCCAGCACCCACCTGACCTGGGTCACACAGCTGTACTGTGTATGAGTGGTCTACGATTCCTGAGAACGGAGAAAGAAACTTCTGTTTTCGCTGGCCTCAGTGCCAAGTGTTTCCGTTGCCGTTCCGTTTTCTGATGAAAGTTCGCATTTTACCAGCGTCTAAAGGGCTAAAGTACTTAACGTCCATATTTTTACCCTGGTCTCAACCTTCTTTTCTTCTGGTCTTCATCTTCAACTTACAGACACACTGCTTTTCATGGCATCTTCAAAAGAGCAAATAGAGGGCGGCCTGTAGCGTAGTGGTTAAGGTACATGACTGGGACCAGAAAGGTCGGTGGTTCGATCCCCAATGTAGCCACAATAAGGTCCGCACAGCCATTGGGCCCTTGAGCAACGCCCTTAACCCTTCATTGCTCCAGGGGAGGATTGTCTCCTGCTTAGTCTAACTGTAAGTCGCTTTGGATAAAAAGCGTGAAATTACATTAACTGTAATGTAATGTAAAAAGAGAAGCTGCCCTAATATAATGTAATATAGCTAATTAATGTCCTGACTACAGAAAGAAATAACTGACACATCACTTCCCCAACAGTCCATAGTCACTGGGGCTATATAACAATAATGAATTCATGAGTTTGTTTTTCCCCTTACAGAACAGTACCCTGCTTTTCCTGAGTCCTGTGTAAAGGCAATCTCTACCAAGGGATCTTTTGATTAATGGAACTCATTTCCTTAAGCCAGAGATCCACGCGATCATTATACAAACACGCTTGATGTTCATCAAAGCAGCTGCGGACAGAATTCACTGTCCAGGTTGTTTGGTGTGTCAGTTATTACGCTTTCATGACCCTGAGGAGACGTGCACACGGTGAGACGTACACATCTATTTCAGGATTTCATAATAACTTGTCCCCTTAATTGTTTAATCAACCATAGTTCTTTATTTCATTGGACATGTTCTTTATAAAGACATGCCCACGTTTCCTTGGTGCTCTAGTACAGTTGTGGTGAACCTACATCATAGTACAGTATAGGGGGTACCAACATTGTGGTCCAGTACAGTATAGGGGATACCAGCATTGCAGTCCAGTACAGTATAGGGGATACCAGCATTGCGACCTAGTACAATATGGGGGGTACCAGCATTGTGGTCCAGTGCAGTATACGGGGAACCAGTATAATGGTCCAGTACAGTTTAGGGAGGTTATGCAGAAAACAAGACAAAATGTAGGAAAAATGCGCTGCTCTTCTATAAATATGGATATTCCAGGGACCTGAAATGACAAAATAATTACTCCTGTTTCTTTCAGCCAATCATCTTTCAGTGCAAAACATCGAACATAAAATAACACATTTAATAACATATTTAAACTGAAATTCAGGGGGATTTAAAAAGTAAAGTTTTGAGTCCAGCCTTAGGTGGGTGAATCCCTGGTGGAGTTCTTGTGTTTTAAAACTTTCTGTTGAAAATCTCTGCTGTCAGTGCGAGAGGTCCCTTATCCCCAAAACACCTGTAAACCCAGTGTACAGCTCATTACGCCAAGCTCCAATGGTCTCTGGATGCAATAGCCCAAGAGAGCCATCACTTTGATTAGAGTCTGATCCAAAGATAATTTTCTTTTCATTTTTGCGTTCTCCCTTTTTGCCCTGGAGGTATACAGGTCTGCTGTGTTCTCGGCATAGGCCGACAGACCAGGCGTTTCCACTCACTGTGCATATGTTGGTTGCATAACAGTTTTGCACTTACTGTAAGATTATTTCTTATCGCCCACATGAGATCGTATACATGTTTATTAAGCTTGCTGGAAATGTGAGTGTGATATTTTACCATATAGATTCAGCATGTTGTGATGCGCATACGCCTGTGTCACGTTCGGCCTCGAAAAGCGTAGCAAAATAAACCTAAAAGCCCGTTGTGTAACGTTACGCTCAGTTGGGAGGAAACGTATCGTTCAACCGTAGCAAAATGTAGCGAAACATTTTTCGGTTGGATGTGTCTCTGTACACCACCTCTGTACACCGCTTTGAAAGCTGTAGACACTGTGCTTGACTCAGCTCTTAAAGGATAAAACTAATATTACGGAGCTATAAACAACATAACGGTCAAATTAAATTACCCCTGTGCCTCTTCGCTCATAAAGAGATAAATTGTCCCTGAATGACTCCTCCTGTGCGAGATTGCATTGAAGTGCCGGGGCCTCTTTCTAATCCATTTTTAAGGAGAGGTAGTTTCATCTGGAACAAGGAAAGGGCGAGAAGACCTTCGTGAGAAGATGGCGTCATTTTGACTCCGGCGGGGCTCGGAGGCGATTTGTATTAGAGGGAGAGGCTTTCCACGCTCTGCCCTCGTGCACCGCCGTGTCACAAGCTCGGTGACAGAGCTGATGAGACCTTGACTGCAGCAGCCCCGACGTGTCTGACAGGCGGACGGCTCTCACATTCACACACGTCGTTTTTTTTGTTTTATGGCTTTTCGGAAAAGGGCTCGTTTAATGGAGCAAGGTCTGGCTGCTTCTCCTCGGCTTCAGATCTTGCCTTTTTTTCCCTGTGGAAAAAAACAGCTCAAGCTAGGTTTTGAAACACCTGGTAGCTGGTTGAGCAGTTCAGACCAGCTCCCAGCTCTACATGGTTTAGCTGGTTGACCAGTTCAGACCAGCTCCCAGCTCAACATGGTTTAGCTGGTTGACCAGTTCAGACCAGCTCCCAGCTCAGCATGGTTTAGCTGGTTGACCAGTTCAGACCAGCTCCCAGCTCAACATGGTTTAGCTGGTTGACCAGTTCAGACCAGCTCCCAGCTCAACATGGTTTAGCTGGTTGACCAGTTCAGACCAGCTCCCAGCTCAACATGGTTTAGCTGGTTGACCAGTTCAGACTAGGTGCCAGCTTGACATGCTTTGACCAGCTCATACCCAGCTCATGTAGGTGAACACGTAAGCTTTGTGAGTTGCTCATGGCGAGGGTGTCTGCTACACGTTTTAAACGTTGTGTAAAATGATCGGTCTTACTCGGCCAATCGGCCGCTAGCTCTACCTCAGGGACAGTCATTCCCAGGGTAGAGCTGGATTAGTGTGATGCACTGACTGTCCTATCAGCTGCTCCTTAATCTAGAGAGGGGCTGCGTTTCTGCCATGGCCCCTGGACCTCCGTAACGTCATTACTTCAGAAGATAAAACACGCTGCCATTATCAAATAATGCTAATGCATGCTCTTCTCTGCATTAGCACTGTAGGGGAGGTACTCTACAGGAAAGGGCAACTCACTTTACAGTGAGCCAAACGGTTAATGCGAATAGACACCAGCGTTGACCTTCAGGACATTTTCGAGTGTGTTGTTTTCTGATGGCGTAGACCTGAGCCATAATCACATTCATTTTGCTCTGAAACCCATTGAAAGCTTTGGCTGGAAGAGCCTTGCAGGGTCTGCTCATCTCCATCCCTCTCCTGTCCTACTGTAAGTGCTGTGTGTGTGTGTGTGTGTGTGTGTGTGTGTCCACGATTGCTCTGATAAGCCTGGGATTGCCATCTTTACTTCTGTAAATTTTATGAGCTCATAGTGCTGTTTGCCATCACTGCTTCGACCGAGGCTCTTGGAGGGCTCTTGGAGTGCGAAAGACCCTGAGAATCACGTTGAGCCAGGCCCATTTCCAGCTCTCCATTTGGCATTAGGCCGTTTTCACATCGAGTGCCTGCAGGAGATGAAGTGCAGACAGTTCTCATCAATATTCTCAGCAGGTGTGAGGTGCGCAGCTTTTTAAATATGTATGAATAAAGACAAGCTGAAATCAAAATTAACTTTTTCCTCAAATTCCTCATAACCATACGAGTATATCTTCTGAAGAAATTATTAAATTTTAATACTTCTGTATTTTCACAGCAAGTTTTTTCCATCTACTTCCTAGAAAAAGAGTTTGAGATTATATGTCATTCAGCACCAGTGGGCACCAACGTCGAATGTCAATTTCCCATTCCCCTCCAATCAATATCCTTTTCCCACAGCAGCGGGCATCCTCATTGGATGTCCCCCTCCTCATTTGACATCAGTCAAATCTACCCCCTGCCCAGAATAAACCATTTCATCTGTCTATACGTCATACCGCGGAAGCTTGTGCTACTCTGACTTCTTTTTACGATTGGCATGAAGATTGGATATAGTCGTTCATTGCAACACTGAAGGGATTTCTTTTTATTTATTTATTTTCATCGCGGCTTGCATAAGCGTTCACACGTATGCACCTGGCCAATGAAAGATCATGGCCATACAATTTAGACAAGGATCTGAAATGGTCAATCACTTTTTTTTTTGGCACAGCAGGTTTTCCAGGTCAAAAAAAAAACAGGGAGAAACAATTGAGCCATTTCTTTTGTTTTTATTATTCCCTGACCCCTTCAAAAGTTATCAATCTGAACTCCTGGGAATTTGTGACTGGCTAGCTAACCTGCAAAAGCTAAGGCATGACTCTTCTGTCCACACTATGGACACAGAGTGAGTGCAGACCAGTAATGAGCATTCGTTTTGCAACATCAACATGCAGAATGACGTGAGGAACAAAGGGATCCATCCATCCATCCATTATCTGAACCCGCTTATCCTGATCAGGGTCGCAGGGGGGCTGGAGCCTATCCCAGCATACATTGGGCGAAAGGCAGGAATACACCCTGGACAGGTCGCCAGTCCATCGCAGGGCACACACACCATTCACTCACACACTCATACCTACGGGCAATTTAGACTCTCCAATCAGCCTAACGTGCATGTCTTTGGACTGTGGGAGGAAACCGGAGTACCCGGAGGAAACCCACGCAGACACGGGGAGAACATGCAAACTCCGCACAGAGAGGCCCCGGCCGACGGGGATTCGAACCCAGGACCTCCTTGCTGTGAGGCGGCAGTGCTACCCACTGCACCATCCGTGCCGCCCGGAACAAAGGGATGACACACTAAATTCTATTAAAATCACCGGTGATTAAGGACACGTATTTAACTTCTAAAGACTGACCTGTGACATTTCAGTCACTTGAGATCGTAAGCTCGTAAGCTTTAGACTTCTAAAACCAATGACTCTCTGGCCCAAAGACTCACTTGTTAACAATCTCTGACCCTTTGCCTAACGGGATTCGCACATGGAGCTAAGTGCTTATCTCGATGCGGCTAATCTCGTTTGGTTCACTCAGGGAGAGATCCAAGGTTAACGGTCAGCCGCTGTCGCGCGTATCCGTGGTTACCATTACGCCTGTAAATTTGACTGATGATGTCGTTAGAGCAGGAATGTTTTTCGTCTTCCCCCCAGCAACGTGGTTTGCGAACAGTTACTGATGTCAGTTAGTGTTCGAGGTAGTGTGATGGAGCGCCGTGACCGTAGTGGCGCTGAGAAGGCAGGCAAGCGAGAGGGGAACTGTTCATCAACTTGTGAGGGGAAAAAAAAGGCGGGAAACCAGGCGCCGAGGTTCTAAAGGGCGAGGAAGCGGAAGGAGGGTCTCTTCTGACTCGCGAGTCTGACTTTAGATTAACGACCTGACGAAACCCGGCTCCCGTTGAAGCACCGGGAAATGTACAACCGGGTCCCTGGCTGAGTTTCAGTCTCTCCGGACAATGTTCTGTATTAAAAGCCAAGCTGTACCTCCTCATCCTTTTCTCGCTTTTCTGTCTAAGACTGCCAACAGGGGAACATAAAAAAAAAGAAAGAAAAGTGACTACCCTTCAGAGCTGATAAAGTTCTCTCTGTAGCAGGAGCTAGAGAAGAGCAATTGTAACAATTGTAATTGAAAATTCTGTAGAACCTGTTCTCTCCCTCTACACCTCAGCTGATGTGTGGTGTGCATTCTGCCTCAAAATGGCTGCCAGTGCATCACCCAGGCTGTGGTGGTTGAGGCAAATTCCCCCTCATCACCTTAAAGTGCAATGAGTCTGAGAAAAGCGCTATATATATGCAACTATCTATCAATTTATCTTTGCGTTCTGTGGACCCACACTTCATTGAAATCCCTCTCTCCATCCCTAACCCACTGGGCAATAACCCAAACTAATGGCAGATCTCAAAGGTGGAACCAGTCACCGGCCTCCATCTGTTTTCAGCTGTCCCTCAGAATCCCCCAGAAGTGTGTTATTAAGGGCTGGGTTCAAACTTCTGCTCGCACCAGCGCATTCAAAATGGAGAGGCTCATACTGCGCATTGAGCCGTTGATCAACTGCCAGCAGTGTAATGTAAACTCACCGGCTCCGAACAGCACATGGGGAAGCGGCCGCTTCCACCATAAGTTAACGTCCGTCCATGGTAGTTTTTCTCCTGAGGAATGTGCTTTATGATTATATTATTATTTATATTTATTATATTTATTATTAATTATAGAGATAATGACAAATAACTATACAACGTCCCTGTGTTCGAAAGACGGTGTTAGCTCACACTGCCGTATAAGTCTGCCTGGTTTGTAGACTACCATTAGCAACAGCTTCCCCACCACAATGTCACAGTGGAGCACTATTGCCATGTCACTGGATGCTGAAATCGATCATGTTTGTGACTCGTACCAAGCTTTTACGAAAATGGAAGGAATGAGACTTTACACACACACAAACCAAAGATCTGGGAGTAATGTTTCAGTTATTCCTCATGAAAGTTGCACTGTTCGGAACATGGTGAGCTAACATGGTGTTCTGAACATGGTGAGCTAACATGCTGATCTGAACACAGTGAGCTTACATTCGCGTAATGGATGGATGGGGAACCAGGCTTGCAGCCTTTGATTCCCAGATAGGGCCCTGCTTTTGCAGCCATGAGCAAAGTACTTAACCTGGATTGCTTCAGTGAGAAAAAGCAGCTGTGTAAATGAGCTGTACGGACGAAAAAATTTAATTGGAGTCACTCAAGACAAGATCATCGGCTAAAGTGCATTAAATGCTAAATAGAAACGGCTGGCTAGCTACGTTACAGTAGCCTGCTGTCTGTTTTTCAGATTGCCACTCCAGTGTTCCACTCCTGGACAGTAGAGGCTAGGGTCAGCTGTAAAGAAAATGCACAGCACTTTGAATGCAAGGCAGAAAAAATAGAGAAAAAGTAACCAAAAAGTAGCCAAAAAATTTGAATGATTTTCAGATGTGAAAAGTCACAGTAAGTGCACCTCAGTGTGAGAGAGCTGTGTATTACAAAAAGATTATTTTCAAAAAGCTCATTTTGAATGTGGTTATTGAATGTGGTTATTTGCAAATGTGCCTTTGGGTTGTGTCTTGAGTTCATTGTCAGCAACAGTGGGCTGCTCTGTTATATTTTCTTTAGGAGCAGTGCAAAAATGATCCATAGATAATATATTCAGTGAGCACTTTATTAGGTATTTATTAGACTTTTAGCCGTATTCATTCTTCTGCTTCTGTGTATCACTGTTATAATGTGTGGTTATTTGCGTTACTGTCACCTTCCTGTCAGTTTCGACCAGTCTGGCCTGTCTCTGACCTTTCTCATTAACAATGCGTTTCTGCCCGCAAAAATGCTGCTCACTGGATGTTTTTTGTTTATCCCACCATTCTTTGCAAACTCCCAGGAGATTAGCAGTTTCTGAGATACTCAAACCACCCTGTCTGGCACCAACAATAATTCCACAGTCAAAGTCACTTTGATCACATTTCTTCCCCATTCTGACATTTGGTCTGAAAAACAGCTGTGTCTGCATACTTCTATGCATTTAGTTGCTGCCACATGATTGGCTGATTAAATATTTGCATAAACAAAGTGTTGTACAGGTCTACATAATAAAGCGGTCATTGAGTGTATATTGTCAGTCAAAATGGGAAATGACTGTACTTTATTAGTGAATGGTCCGGCCACAAGACTGCAAGATTCTCCCCTGCCTATAGCTGTTGTATACTGTTGGAATTTACAGTATAGCTGCAAGCTGTGATCTCCTGAGGCTAGAGATCCTCATTCCCTCCCGCAGTGGCGGGTTTATGGGCGCAGAAGGGAGAGGATATTAATTGTGTGTGTGAGAGAGAGAGCAGGTGTGCGTGTCAATCATATGGGTAAAGAGACATACGGTGCAGTTAATTTCTCTGTGATCTACTGGCCCGGTGAAGTCTATGAGCGCAGAGGGGGGGTGACCTCTGCTGACCTCTTCCCCGGATCTGTCAGCGTAGGCCCCGGCACGGGAAATCACTGATGGATGTAGTCAGTGTTTCCATACACGTGCTTCTCTGTCTGTGTGTTTACACGTGCTTTTCTGTCTCTGTTTACAAAAAAAATGTACACCATTTTTTGTAAAAATTCTGATAAAAAAAAAACAAAAAAACATTACATCTTTGGATCGCCTACCTTCTAATTTCTAATTTTGAACTTATTCGGGGCTAATTCCCTTTCTGACAGAATTGTGTAAGCGGGTTTTTTTTCCCCCAGCTTTGACACGCTAATTACCTTCCTGGTAGGTGGGGAAGCTACACGAAGTGTGACGGTTTGTGATGGATGGATGCAATTTCAGCCTGCTGTGTCTTTATCTCGATGAAAAGACTGAGGCAGGAATTGGCTTATTGCCTCAAGTGAACAGTCCGGAGAAAGAAGGGGGGGCCATTTTGAAAAATAGGTCACTTTGTTTGAAATCACTTATCTCTGTACGATGAGTGGCTGTGCTAATCTAGGACCGCAGTCTGTCTGTGTAACAGTAATTACGAAACGAAGAGCTGCATTGTGTATACTGAATCAGGGAGTACAATCTTGAGATCATAACTCCTGATGTGGTGGCACGGATGGTGCAGTGGGTAGCACTGCTGCTTCACAGCAAGGAGGTCCTGGGTTCGAATCCCTGTTGCCTGGGGCCTCTCTGTGTGGAGTTTGCATGTTCTCCCTGTGTTTGCGTGGGTTTCCTCCCACAGTCCAATGAAATGCAGGTTAGACTGATTGGAGAGTCTAAATTGCCTGTAGGTATGAGTGTATGAGTGAATGGTGTGTGTTCCCTGTGATGGACTGGTGACCTGTCCAGGGTGTATTCCTGCCTTTTGCCCAATGTATGCTGGGATAGGCTCCAGCCCCCTGCAACCCTGTTCAGGATAAGTGGGTTAAGATAATGGATGGATGGATAGATGAATGAATGAACTCCTGATGCTCAATACAGTCCTTTAGAATCCCTGAGTGTTTTCAACAAAACAAGTTACTAACCAAAATCTTGTCGTATAAAAGAATGGTTATGAATATTGATAAAAATGCAGTTTAAAAGTAGGCCTCTATGTATTTTTAAAAGCGTATTAAGTTCAAATATTTCAAATAATATTTATGTCCCAGCCAGCGTCTGGTGTTGTTGGGGCAGTAGCATTTAATGCAGATCAGGTTTCCTCTATCAGCGTCCAGAGGAAGCACTCTGAAATTGTGTGCCAAAAGTCACGATTGCACCATGCAAAGAGATTCTGGTCCGAATGCCCCCTTTTACACACTCCCAATTGTCCCGTGGCGCCAGTCTTTTGAGACAAAAATGGGACAGGGGCATGATAAAATGACAAGTGTTTGGCTTAGGCTGCCAAGCTCGGCTGTTATTCAGAAACCACTGTGGCTTCAGCTGCAGCTGAAATTGAGCTCTGAGAACCTGTTGTGTCTTCCACCCCCTTAACAGCTGCCCATGTTCGAAAGCTTTGTAAATAAATGCAAATAACATTTGGACTTCGGCTAGCACACTGATATTAACTAGCATGCTAACAGCCTGTAGCTAATATGGCGGTGACAGGCAGCAGCTTGCAAATTAATGTTAGTTTAGCTAACAGGTCACTTGTACTTTATTTAGCTGACAGAGTTCATCAATCTGCAAAACAAATCATTTGTTCTGATTAAATAGAGCATTTCTATCCATTTTCTTTTACTTTTGTGGATAATCTGTTTGTTGTAATTTTACGAAGCCACATTTATCCATATTTTATGATATTATAAACTGAAATAAAATAAGTTATGAAATTATAAACATCAAAACTTCAGAGGCTGCATGAAATGGCTCTGGGGGAATAAACGTCACCACAGCCAATCAGCAACAAGGCCTTGCAGCTTCCACTTGATTGATAAAAACACATCACATGGTCACATGGGGGCTATATGACCTTGCTGCTAATTGGCTGTCTTATCAGCACTTAATAGTTAACAGTGTTGATGTTTTTTCCCTGGAAGCATTTTACGTAGAATGTGCATGTTTACTACAGCATCACAATGATATATGCAATATGTATATCATTAAAGAAGAAAAGATTCAAAGAAAAGCAACCATTTGTGGCAATGCTCATTATTGGATTTGATGGTGGTATAATCACCAAGCCCTAATTTTAACTAAAACCAGCATGAGCCCATATAGCTGGAGATACAGTATATTGTGTATCTTCATTCTATAGGTTTTGTAGGCTACTGTGATTTTGTTCAAAAACTTTTATTTTTATGACCGTAAAGGTAAAACATTTAAGTTTTGTATGGAGAATCTCCATTCAAATTTTAATGTAGTCAAGGACTCAACCTAATCTGTGTCTGCAAAACCGGCCTTTAGACAAATTTAATTTTACACATTTAATTGTTTTCATGATAATTGGATTATTTCCTATTATTTTCAGTACAAATTTCACAAATGTACAGTAAGAACATATTATTTTGTTCAGTTTTTCAGGTGTGGCAGCAGGGATGGTGCAGTGGGTAGCACTGCCGCCTCACAGCAAGGAGGTCCTGGTTCGAATCCCTGTTGGCCGGGGCCTCTCTGTGTGGAGTTTGCGTGGGTTTCCTCCGGGTACTCCGGTTTCCTCCCACAGTCCAAAGACATGCAGGTTTGGCTGATTGGAGAGTCTAAATTGGCCGTGGGTATGAGTGTGTGAGTGAGTGGTGTGTGTGCCCTGCGATGGACTGGCGACCTGTCCAGGGTGTATTCCTGCCTTTCGCCCAATGTATGCTGGGATAGGCTCCAGCCCCCCTGTGACCCTGTTCAGGATAAGCGGGATAATTAATGAGTGAGTGAATGAATGAATGAGTTTTTCAGGTCCAATTTTCGATGAAGCAGATTCCTTATACATACATATTTTATTGTTTTCATGACAGTTTTATTTTTCACATTTTTCACAGCACTGTGCTCAATTGGTCTTACCTGGTGCAACTGAGCCAACCAAGAGGGCCAGAAGATGGTGTCTCCCCTTCTTAAGAGTATTTTATCCAGTCCAACATACCAGACAAGTTCAGTGTAGTGTGGAAAATTATTTGAATCTAAAAAATTGTTGTATTTGGTTGTAGTTTGGTCGTGTGTTTGACCCGCCATTTCATGTGGGCTGTGGGCATGTTGAGAACGGGTGTCTTGGAATTAAAATGGCAGATGCAGGCTGCTACACAGCAGTCCAATAACCCCTGATGAGGCAGAGCTAGTGATTAGTCGGGCTGTTTACAACACAATCGCTTATCTTGAACTTCTTCAAATGTTCTTGGTTAATTGTAAATGTGGCGCTCATTAAGTTTGTCAATTAATATTGACCGATTGGGTAAGCAGCGCCTGGAAAAAGAAGCCAGACCGTGTGAAGAAGTTCACTGGGTTCACTCTTGAGTCTGCACAGGGAGAAAACCCTCACGACCGGCTGCTTGGATTTACCATCCGAGGCAAGTGAACAAGTCCGGCTCAGTTTAAATTAGTCAGACATGTAGTTGTAGTTGCAGTGCAGAGAAAATGCTACTCTAGGAATTTTGAAACTTGAATAGAAATCTACAGTATTTAACCTTATAAAATATGAAACCTGTTCTTTGACCTTACTGTATATAAATGTTTGCATGTGTCAAATTCTCTTGCAATTTGCCTTGCAAATCGACAACTCAGCATGTATTGTAGCTGTACTTTATATACTTCTCTCCTGTATCTTTCTTTTCTGGCTGCAGTCTGTAGTTTCTGGTCCCAGAATGCTGCCGCAGGGCAGGCATAAGGTACTTACCACCAGCTGCATTGTGGGTAAATCTCACTCAGGTTGCAGTCTGTGCTAATATCTGCTCATTGGCTGCAATCCAGAGTTTAGCCCTCAAGCCCTCAGCCCACTGCATGGGCTGCCACTTCACGTGTCATAGTATCAGCAGCCAATCACCTTAGGGCAAGAGGGTTACCTGAGGGTAACAAGGGAGGAGGAGTGTCTTAAAATCACAATCAGACGAGCACCACAGTCATAGTAGCGTACGTGCCTGCATTGCCCGGGATTAGCAGTCTTGGTCCGTACAGAAGAACCGTGCAGTATTCCCATCGTGGTCGTAAAAGTCCAGTTGTTCCATTATCACCGCAATTCGTTAGACTAATAAAGACGTGGTACTGGCGTGGTCAGCAAGGCACAGAATGAGTGTTGCATCAGCGGATATATTAAAATGAGTCACCTGGGAGTGCAGCCAGTGTTGTTATCTGCTATTATTCGCCCAGCCTCTGCAGATCAATTCCACCCACTGTACTGGGAATAAAACATGGTTTACTTCACAGCGGAGTGTGTTTGATATACAGCACATATTGTTTTATTGTGAATGCGCTGATTTGCATTTAGTCTGACTAATACAGAGCGACTCGCGTGAGATCATACAAAAAGGGTTACAGAGCTGCTAAGTTCTTAGGGTCACAATCTTATGGAGATGTAGTACATACATAAACCTAACACAACAGGCACAAGAGGGAGACTGAGAATGTAGAGCTTCAAATTGGTTTGAGGTAGTATAGCCACGATAAATATTCATGTTCAGTGTTCGTGTTTTTGATCTGTGTTCCATACTGATTCAAGTGAAACAATTTTAGGGTCTAACTGAAATGTTTCAGAGCTGTTTGTAAAATGATTTCTCACGTGACAAGCCATGTTTTTGCATAATTATGGGATGACATTGCTAAATATTTATACAGAGAGCGGACCACAGGAGGCAGAGGGGGAGGGGGAATTGGGCTACATCACTGCTCTCTGCGAACATTTGGCCGTTTTATATACTAAAACCAGGAAGAAAACGCTGAGGCTTGTGGGCCTTCTAGCTTTTTTTTCTTTGCTTTGCTTTTCTTTTTACCAGGTCAAAGTTGAGTGTGTTTTATAAACAGGCATTTAGCTTGCACACCTGCTTGCTGTGTCTCTGATATTGCAAGGTGTTTCCTTGCATGCTTATTTTCCAGGGCAATCCAGACAGAAATGTGGGCCAGCCATATGGTTGTCTCGTGGGCTCTGTGTACTCTGAATTATGTGTACTTAGAGAAGGGTTCACAATGAGTAACAAACACACTCCTACAGAAAACTTAGTCCCGCGAGCCTGTTTCCCCTGTTCTCTGAGCGGAGAAGGCCTTGCTGTCATTCTCAAAGTTTATCACAATCCTAATTTATTTTACCGAAAAGAAACAATCTTGTTCTTATTTTCTGCATTGGACTTTGTGCATATCTTCTTATGCATTGGACTCATTCATTCCCAAATGGATGAATATTTACGTCGAATAGGTTTAAACAACCATGAGTCTTATGCTTGCTCGACTATTGTTGTTGAGGGATTGGCCATGCATACTGATGTTCAGAAAGGTCTTGACAGGAACACAGACTTCCTGCAGGCCTGCTGGTACACACCTGCTCGTACACGCCTGCTGGTACACACCTGCTGGTACACACCTGCTGGTACACTTCTGCTGGCACGTGCCTGTAGAAAGCACATGAAGGACAGAATTGATATAAACAATCCGCTGAAGGTAAATGACTCTCTGCCCTTCACCGGTACGCAGGCTACACATCTTCCACTGCTCTGTGATCCATTAGATCTGAGGAGAATCAGTGGTCACATCAGCACAGCAAGAGTGGCCTATTACGCAAGTTCACAGTTCATTGCTAATATTAGCTGGCATTAGATAGCCGGCTAACATTATGGCTGTGCTGTGCTAATCTAGCTACCTGGCTGACTACTTTACTTTTTTGTTAAAATGTGTTTCTTCTCTTCCACTTGGGCAGTTTACCATGTTGGTAATCATAAGTAACATGCTAAGGATATCTATCGAACTTACTGTCTCTATTCAATGGCTCTGAATCAACTGATCTAGACCAAAGGCAGGTCTATGAAATTCAGTTGGATATTAAATTGTTCAGTGCACACATATGACAACTATCCTGGAATATATACAGTAAATGTGGAAAGAAATAATTAAATAATTGAATTTGGAAATAACCTAATTAAATTAATTAAGTTATAAATAACTAAACGTCGAAACATATATCATTGAATTACATTTATTTATTCAATTAACGTTCACATACATATTTTCATAGCATAACTGTAGTCCCATTTTTAAACAGGTCCCCATTTTTAGTCGTTCTAGCAGCTGACATGTCTGTAAGTCACCAGTATCATAATTTTCATTGTTCAGCTCTTCTGTGTTAGGGGGTGAAGGGGCACATCTGCTGCAGACACACAGACACA
Source organism: Conger conger (assembly GCF_963514075.1). Classification (NCBI taxonomy): domain Eukaryota; kingdom Metazoa; phylum Chordata; class Actinopteri; order Anguilliformes; family Congridae; genus Conger; species Conger conger. The sequence goes on from NC_083769.1 coordinate 6,975,185, forward strand.
CACAGACACACACAGACACACACACACAGACACACACACACACAGACACACACAGACACACACACAGACACACACACACACAGACACACACAGACACAGACAGACACACACAGACACACACAGACACACACACACAGACACACACACACACAGACACACACAGACACACACAGACACACACAGACAGACACACACAGACACAGACAGACACACACAGACAGACACACACAGACACACACAGACACACACAGACACACACAGACACACACACACAGACAGACACACACAGACACACACAGACAGACACACACAGACAGACACAGACAGACACAGACAGACACACACAGACAGACACACACAGACACACACAGACACACACACAGACACACACAGACACACACAGACACAGACATCATTTTTCTTACATTGAATTGCCCTGTAAAAAAATATTCACCTAATTTACTTTAAATGGTGCTTATGTCAGATTAACAGGTAAGAGCAGAAACATGAATCTGGTATACTCAGTCCCCAAGACACCTTGGCATGGTTATAAGCATTGCAGAAAAAAAGACAAGAAAAAAGAAAACACATTTATTTTGAATCTGCGGGCGGTAACAGGGTGTTGCTGTAAACAAGCTTGCATGCCCAGTCAACCTACATGCTGCATAAATAAAGCTACAGAAATAAAGTTTGATAACAATAATGCAGCATTGCTTAAGCAAATTAACTGTGCTAACCACAAAACTCTCTGGAATATATCACAAAAAATCTGGAATATATAAAAACAGCAATGTCTAAATAAATGACCCATAAAAGTATCATAATGCCTGAAATAAGGTATCATTGACAGTAAGTGAGAAAATCATTTCAAAATAAGACCAGACAGGGTGGTGATGCAGACCCCTTGAAGGGGATTATTATGAAACAATTGACTGGCTACTTGCCAAAAAAAATAAATAAATCTGCCACAAAATAATGCTTAGATGGATTTAACAATGCATATTTATACATTTATAGCTTCTGGTGTGCAACAACAATGACCTTTAGTGTCCTCGCAGCTATAAACAAGCTAGCTCATGCCTTTATTTTTGCGTCATTCACACTATTTACGAATTAAAATTAGACAGGTGGATTTATTGCGAATGGTGTCTTGGTAAAAGGGGGGAGGGGGGGCATCTTTTTGGATGATAATGGCGAGGTTTGAAAAGGGTGCTGTTTCCGTGGCAATGATCAGATCAGCTTCTGCAATTTCCTGTCCTTCTTTCCAGGCTCTGCCCCTCCATATCACCTAGTTACTCGTAAACATTAGTGACCTACATGAGAGCAGGCATCTGATGTAAGAGCAGGCAGCCATTTCCATAAACATTTCTCTGCAGTGCATCTGGATTTAGCATGACACATGCCTGATTGTTCGCCAGTTCAGTTTAATAAACTGGATCCATATGGTGCCTCCAGCAATTACATCATCTGCAGCACAATGCAAAATGGAGTGGGAGATTATTACATCTTTTTCAAAGCTAGCAGTTATGAACCGGCCCCATTTGCTACACTTCACTGGGTGGAAGCGCACCAAAAAAAATCTGCAATGTGTTGAAATGCACCTGGTAAATGGCTGGCATTTATATAGGGCCTTTATCCAAAGCACTGTACAATTGATGCCTGCCATGCAAGGCACCAACCACCCCGTCAGGAGCATTTTGGGGTTAGGGTGTCATTCTTGCTCCAGGATACTTCGACACAGCCCGGGCGGGGGGATCGAACTGGCGACCAACTGCTCTTACCGCCTGAGCCAATGTCACCCCCTGGCCTTTGCATTCTGTCAGTGGGAACGGAGCTGGGGCTATGATCCCTGGTGTAATATCTAGCTTTGACCAGCTTAAAATTGCTGTATATTCGTGCCAGACCTGGAAAAGAACATTCCCGGAACAGTAAGCAAAGATGCAGCATCATAACGTACTGTACTAGTGCAAATTAACTACCCTGGTGAACAACCCAGCTACGATCAGCTTGAAATGACCAGCAACCAGCTGTTTCAAAACCTAGCTTGAACTGGTCAAACCATGTTGCGTATGGAGATGGTCTGGACTGGCAACCAGCTACCAGGTGTTTCAAAACCTAGCTTGGGACGTAGCTTGTTTGATGCTCCCGAAATTGGCATTCTCACAAATTTTTCCTTATCAATTTTCAGAAGTGACGTTGGAAGTGACAGCAGCAGGAAACAGTGAAGGATAGGTTTTTACTGGAAGCCCGTAGCGGCAGACAGGGTGAAATAACTGACCTGCACTTCAAAGGGCCCACCTTATATCACCTCACAAGCAGCTGGAGCTACTTATAGGACCTGTTTCTCACTGCGCTCTTCTCCTCCTCTGGCGCCCAGCGTTCAGCGACACTCGTGCCCAGAGACTCTCACAGCTGGAGCCGACTGCGATTTCACGCCAAATCCAGATTTACATTTCCTTTTTTTGGACGTGGTCGAGAGTCTCAGAACAGCAGCCAAATCTTGGCTTACCCTCTGCGGGCTTCGAATGGTTTGGGGCATTTCGTTAATATATGCACATTTTTTTCTCTCTACAGAGCAGTGTTTTGATGTCAGTACTGATAGCGCCTCTCTTCCTGTATATCTTTCATCCCCTCTTACCTTTTCTCACAGAAACTCTCTCTCCTATTCCACTTCCTCCCCTCCTCTCTTCTCACTAATTACAGGCTTCACTGTGTCTGCAGGTTTAACTCCAGTCCTGGAGGGCTGCAGTGTCTGCAGGTTTAACTCCAGTCCTGGAGGGCCGGCGTGTATGCAGGATTAACTCCAGTCCTGGAGGGCTGCAGTGTCTGCAGGTTTAACTCCAGTCCTGGAGGGCCGCAGTGTCTGCAGGTTTAACTCCAGTCCTGGAGGGGGCACTGTGTCGCAGGTTTAACTCCAGTCCTGGAGGGCTGCAGTGTCTGCAGGTTTAACTCCAGTCCTGGAGGGCTGCAGTGTCTGCAGGTTTAACTCCAGTCCTGGAGGGCCGCAGTGTCTGCAGGTTTAACTCCAGTCCTGGAGGGGGCACTGTGTCTGCAGGTTTAACTCCAGTCCTGGAGGGCTGCAGTGTCTGCTGGTTTAACTCCAGTCCTGGAGGGCCTCTGTGTCTGCAGGTTTAACTCCAGTCCTGGAGGGCCGCAGTGTCTGCAGGTTTAACTCCAGTCCTGGAGGGCTGCAGTGTCTGCTGGTTTCCAGTCCTGGAGGGGGCACTGTGTCTGCAGGTTTAACTCCAGTCCTGGAGGGGGCGCTGTGTCTGCAGGTTTAACTCCAGTCCTGGAGGGGGCGCTGTATCTGCAGGTTTAACTCCAGTCCTGGAGGGTCGCAGTGTCTGCTGGTTTAACTCCAGTCCTGGAGGGGGCACTGTGTCTGCAGGTTTAACTCCAGTCCTGGAGGGCTACAGTGTCTGCTGGTTTAACTCCAGTCCTGGAGGGGGCACTGTGTCTGCAGGTTTAACTCCAGTCCTGGAGGGCCATAGGTGTGTGTGGCGTATTTTGGAAACAAGGTATGTGGATCTCAAGCCAATCAGTGACTTGATTTGTGATGAAATCCATTAAAAACACTGTGGCTCTCCAGAACTGGAGTTTGAGATGCCTGTTTTTAATCAGCATTTGTTTTGGGCTCTGAAAAATATAATGTTTTTCCTCCATTGCTTCAGGGACAGCTAATCTCTTTGGTGTTTTTTTTTTGTTTTGTGAAGGAGTCAGAATTAAGAACGCATTACTTTTGAATCCAGGCATATTTTAAAAACATTTTCTTATTTCGTATAGAAAAAGGAGAAGGTGTCCAATGACATGTGCATTCCACCACAAGAATGATGGGCTATATTTTGAATAAAATTTGCACTGATGGATGGGTCTCAATGTGCGAGCTATGCTATGCGTACAGAACACCCATTTGTTTCTCTCAAAAGACAATTGTGCAACTGTGCCTGCTCCAATAAATGACGAATGACATGATGATGTTAAATCGCATAATAAAGAATCTGCTGCACACTGTCTCACATAGACCCAGGACAAGAGAAATGGCACAAAATGGAGGATGGTGCGGTCTCATGGGGGCTGGCTGTGGCAGCCGGTTCATCATCGCAAGGAATGGCTTTAGTCGCTCTCACGTTCCTCACCGTCCCCCTGGGACAGAGATGTGCACCTCCCGGTCTCAGGAGTAGCTTTTGAACAATGGTCCTCGAATGGACACCCGCAGTGTTTTACCCAGGCCTGGAGACTCTTAACAGGGACAAACTATCCACCTGCATCCAGACCCTGAGAGTCTTAACAGGGACAAACTATCCACCTGCACCCAGGCCTCGAGACTGTTAACAGGGACAAACTATCCACCTGCACCCAGGCCTCAAGACTCTTAACAGGAAGAAACTATCCACCTGCACCCAGGCCATGAGACTGTTAACAGGGACAAACTATCCACCTGCACCCAGGTCATGGGACTGTTAACAGGGACAAACTATCCACCTGCACCCAGGCCATGAGACTGTTAACAGGGACAAACTATCTTATCCAGCACTTTTTCTCCTGCTGTCAATGTTGCGGGGTATTAATAGTGGCTTATGCAGTTTAATCACCTGCGAAGTGAAACGTACAGGAGGAGTCACTGTGGAGTGAAACGTACAGGAGGAGTCACTGTGCAGTGAAACGTACATGAGGAGTCACTGTGAAGTGAAACGTACATGAGGAGTCACTGTGGAGTGAAACGTACAGGAGGAGTCACTGTGCAGTGAAACGTACAGGAGGAGTCACTGTGGAGTGAAACGTACAGGAGGAGTCACTGTGCAGTGAAACGTACATGAGGAGTCACTGTGGAGTGAAACGTACAGGAGGAGTCACTGTGGAGTGAAACGTACAGGAGGAGTCACTGTGCAGTGAAACGTACAGGAGGAGTCACTGTGGAGTGAAACGTACAGGAGGAGTCACTGTGGAGTGAAACGTACAGGAGGAGTCACTGTGGAGTGAAACGTACAGGAGGAGTCACTGTGAAGTGAAACGTACATGAGGAGTCACTGTGGAGTAAAATGTATGACTCCCGGCGTGTTCGCGTATGAAGTTTCCTACATACAATATACGTATATTATAATTAATACTCATTTTAAAGAAGGGAGAATAGGCAATATGCCACAAAAGGATACTTCAGTCCTAAAGTTAAATTCATTGAAATTGTCATTAGATGCTCATATACTTACACTGGGAGTTCACACAGAAGGAAGCGTATATTTATGAACTTTGGTTGCTAAACAATTTCTTTTGCAACTTAAAAAAATCAGTATTGCGCTTTGTAGGTGCAATCAAACCAATGTAGCCACGATAAGATCAGTGCAGCTGTGGGCCCTTGAACAAGGCCCCTAACCCCAAATTGCTCCAAGGGGAGATTGGCCCCTGCTTAGTCAAATCAACTGTAAGTGGCTTTAGATCAAAGCATCAGCTAAACGGCTGTAATGTAATGTAATGCAACACCAAACGTATCACTTTTGGGAGATGCTGCCTCTGCCTTTTGTCAGTATGCTGAAAGCTGCGCAGATGCCGCTCTATCGTCTGTCAGCGGGAGTCTCCCGCAGATGGCCCACACCTATTTATTTATTTTATTTATTTATTTACCCGAGACAGTGCACATTAATCAACAGTTTCGGGTTTCCACATCGACGTGCCAGAGTTAGCTCATGAGCTCAAGTTCAGTTCAGTCTCTAACATGTCTTTGGACTTCCTCCTCCCGTGGAGCTCCATCAATTAGGGTGCCAGAGAGGTGCCATATTGACACCCTCGGCCCCTGATTCTGATCTAGCCTCCGCGTCGGTGCCAAAGCCCCAGGTGCCCAGCCTCTCTCTCTGTCACCACCGTGCCCAGTGATATCATGCTATAACGCCACTGCACTCCACGCTCTTTACTTGGCAGGGATTCTTATCCTGAGGCGTGATTAAACATATTTTAGGAGCCTCAGTACGAGTTTCAGGGCGACAGTATATAAGCAAGTAATAAGTTAAAAGGAGTGAGAAAAAAACTAAACATGGGAGGCCAATAATTTTTGCGTACATCATTTATAACAATTTCCCTGTGCATCACACTGACCTGCTCAACCTGCCGTTATACATTTTATGAAGTGATATTGTCATATCCGCATAGTTACTTGCATAGGGTTTTGTGATTGACACTTGTGCAGTTTTTCAACATCTTCTCAGCTCTTTATCCCAAAGGTTTGTCACGAACAGTTGTCTCAGTAACCGGACCTGTGTCAAATATGTAATTGTTTTGGATTCAAATACTTTTCTGTGCCCAATTTGATCTTGCCTGGTGCAATTGAGCCAACCAAGAGGACCAGAAGGCGGGGTTTTCACTTTTGGAGAGTATTTCATTAATTTCAGTAAACCATAGAAAAGTATTTGAATTGCAGTGTAGCTGTGCTAATATATTTCAACATACTCTGGAAAGTAAGACTCTACAAAATTAGTCAGTAGTGGTAGTCAGTAGTGGGCCTTTGCCAAGCTAATTGACATTAATTGACTTTGTAGCATGTGTGATAAAGGTTTCTATGACAAATGGCAAATGACATTGCATGAAATGGATATAAAACACCAATGTCAAAATTAATTTGTCATAACAAGGCAAGTAAGTCTTACAGTACTGTGCAGATAATTTGGCATATGGCATGTAAAATTCAGCATGTATTATGTAATGGCTTACAAGGCTGTAATGTTTATTGCTGCATTCTAAAGAACTCTGAAAGAGTTATTCCAGTTTCATAACATGCTAACAAGAAAATCACGTTTATGCATGATAAACTACGTTTGGAAACCCGTTTGTGAAACGATATTTAAGTTCACAGCTACAGTATTTGGGTATTTCGTCCTTGTATTTCGCAGCAGCCATTTTAACTTTGTGTTTCAAGCTCAAGTTTCCTGACTTTTGACACATCAATCCTCATTGCCAGTTTGCACCTGTACAAATATGCTGTTTGCTTCCAAGAAAGGATGTTTGGGGTACTTCTGTATTCTGAGAACCCTTTGAAATAAGTGGCTCAGACAGTCCGGTTGTGCCCCCCTCTCTCTGCATGTCCTCAGAGTAAAGCCATGTCTCTCATTACAGCCCACTAGAGAACCCAGCGGATCGGAAAAGCAAAGTCATCCTCCCTGTCAGACACCCTGCATCACAGGCCAGTGTGCAGCCTGGCTGGAATCGGCAGCAAAGAAAATAATTGAGTTCCATATTCAAAGGAACAGAGATCAAAATTGACTTGGATTTTTATATACAGTACTGTGCAATAGTTTTAGGCAGGTGTGAAAAAATGCTGTAAAGTAAGAATAATTCAAAAATAGAAATGTTAATTGTTTATTTTTATCAATTAACAAAATGCAAAGTGAGTGAACAGAAGAAAGATCTATATCAAATCAATATTTGGTGTGACCACCCTTTGCCTTCAAACCAGCATCAATTATTTTCGGTACACTTGCACAAAGTCAGGGATTTTGTAGGCATATAGTCAGGTGTGTGGTTAACCATTTATACCAAACAGGAGCTATATGTAATATGTAGGTTGAAACACAATCATTAACTGAAACAGAAACATCTGTGTAGGAGGGTTAAAACTGGGTGAGGAACAGCCAAACTCCAAAGCTTCCAAGGTGAGGTTGCTGAAGACAGTTTAATGTCAGAAGTCATACACCATGGCAAGACTGAGCACAGCAACAAGACACAAGGTAGTTATACTGCATCAGCAAGGTCTCTCCCTTGCAGAAATTTCAAGGCAGACAGGGGTTTCCTGATGTGCTGTCCAAGCTCTGTTGAAGAAGCACAAAGACACGGGCAACGTTGAGGACTGTAGACACAGTGAAAAAGGAAACTTTGTACAGCAGATGAAAGATACATCATGCTTATTTCCCTTCACAATCGTAAGATGTCCAGCAGTGCCATCAGCCCAGAATTGGCAGAAACCAGTGGGATGCAGGTACACCCATCTACTGTGCGGAGAAGTCTGGTCAGAAGTGGTCTTCATGGAAGAATTGAGCCCAAAAAGCCATACCTCTGACGTGGAAACAAGGCCAAGCGACTCAACTAAACACAGCACAAAAACACAGGAACTGGTGTGCAGATAAATGGCAGCAGGTTCTCTGGACTGATGTGTCAAAATATTGTAAATATTTTGCTGTAGTAGAAGGCAGTTTGTTCGCCGAAGGGCTGGAGAGCGGTACAAGAATGAGTGCCTGCAGGCAACAGTGAAGGATGGTGGAGGTTCCTTGCAAGTTTTGGGCAGCATTTCTGCAAATGAGTTGGGGATTTGGTCAGAATGAATGGTCTCCTCAATGCTGAGAAGTACAGGAAGATACTTGATGATGCAATACCATCAGGGAGGCATCTTATTGGCCCCAAATTTATTCTGCAGCAGGACAGCGACCCCAAACATACAGCCAATGTCATAAAGAACTATCTTCAGTGTAAAGAAGAACAAGGAGTTCAGGAAGTGATAGTATGGCACACAGAGCCCTGATCTCAACATCATCAAGTCTGTCTGGGATTACTTGAAGAGACAGAAGCATTTGAGTTATCCAAGATGTTTAGAACAACCTACCTGCCAAGTTCCTTCAAAAACTGTGCAGGTATACCTTGAAAAATGTATGCTGTTTTGAAGGCAATGGGTGGTCACACCAAATATTGATTTGATTTAGATTTTTCTTCAGTTCATTCACTTCTTCTGTTAATTGATACAAATAAACTATTAACATTTCTATTTTTGAAAGCATTCTTATTTTGCAGCATTTTATCACACCTGCCTAAAACCTTTGCACAGTACTGTATATATATATATATATTGGTGTGTATTTTTTCACCAGATTTTGTCATAGTAAAGTTCCACAAATATTAATTCAAAGCATAATTTTGCACAACCCCAGTGGTGACGCTGAATAACCCAGTGGTGAGGCTGAATACATCCCAGTAAATTAAAGGAGTAACTTTTCTGATGATGCACTGTACATATAATACGCAGTTGGTGATGAGATTTTCCAATACGCATATTCAAGTTTCCAATAGTACATTAGTAAAATATATCTAATCCAATCAGCCATTTGTTGCATGGTCTTTTAAATGATGCATGTTGCAGAAAAGGACATTTGGAAAGACAGCGATAGTATTTTAGCTACCACAATAAGATGACAGCTCATAAGTGAAGCGTATGATGTCTAATTAATTTCACATTACTGTACAATGCAGGAGATGTCATAGGCCCATAGAGCAATTATCTCAAACATGGAACCATTGATTTCAGATCATTCTACAGTTGGCTGTTGTATCACCCTACCTCATACAGTTTGGTTAAAGCACAAGAGAGGAATTGCAGCAACAAACACCCTCAAACCACAGCACTGTTTACCTCCCCAAGTTTCATATAATGAAGTTAAAACTCCATTGGCTGTGGCAATTAGGACCAATTCTCAACCGATTAATTGCTTGATTTATTGTACAGCTGTTGGTGCTTCAACTGCATATTTTGAAACCCAAATGTAAGGAGTATAAACACAGGCAGAGGGTGAGTCAACATGCCAGTGAGCCTTTTACAATGATAGGAATGGATTTACGATGGTCTTGTAACAATGTTTTAGCACAACAGTCTCACCCATTTTACCTTTAAAAAGTGCAATGGGCAGTCTCTTCTGATGTGCAGATGCTGCTGTCTTTGCTAGCCATCTCCAAGTCAGGCTGACAAACAGGCTGTTTTCGCTGAATAAATATTTATTTAAATGAAATATTTCGGCATGAACACTTCCGAAGCAAAAATCAACAATACAAAACCGATAGAAATTAAGAGCTCAGCAGTGCATTAGCCATAATTATAAGAGTATACATTAAAATATGTTGCCAAGTTTGCAGATAAATGCATTTGGCATGAACATCCCCTCCCTACTCCCCCACATAGGCAGGTTCTTTCCCCAGCTAACTGAATTTCTCCCTGCAATTGCAACACTACAGCCAATTTCAACCCATTTGTGAAACAGAGGGATATTTAAGTTCACAGCTACAGTACTTTGGTATTTTATCCTTGTATTTTGCACTGGCCATTTTAACTTTGACACGTCAATCCTCGCTGCCAGTGTGGACCTGTACAAATGCTGTCTCCTTCCAAGAAAGGATTCTCTCACATTGCGACACTACAGCCAATTTCACACCGTCCCACGCAACTCTTAGCCACAGTCACTGCTATGCTCTTAGGACCCAGTTAAAGGGAACAAATCATATTACTGCCTCTCCTGGGGAGACTCTTTAGAGGACATTCACGTGCTAACGTGCTAAATCCACTTCATCCGCATTGACATGGTCAGGGCTCGATTCCTGGGCTAATGCTTTTGCTGTAGCCCTCAACTGCTTCCACTTAGAAACGTGCGGTAGATGTTCAACGCTAAACGCCTCACTGATTCAACAGAATGAGGGTGCCAATTAAGGGTGACCCCTCTCGAGTCTTTAAAGTGAGCTGCCCGCAGTCATGATTTAAGGCTGCCAGGGAGAGAGGGAGAGAGGGAAAGAAGGCAGTATCTTTGCAGTCGTCCTTGTCCAAAGTTCACTCATCCCAGTCTCATTCCTACACGAGCCCATAGTCAGATGTCAAACTGTCAACACAGAAGGGCTGACCAACTTCAGAAGTGACAGTTTGTGTGAAAAATGACCTGATTACAGTCCAATTTTACCCCAAGTTTCATATATTATTTCTGGGGGCTGTATCAGGGGAGTTCACCCTCCTTGTGTATGTGGGTACTATATCATTGGACATAAGAGAGTCTTGAGGAAGTAGCCGTGGTTTCATGCCCTTGGAAACGAGGACCATCACAGTAAAATAATAAAGTTTCGCGCAAACCGTATTTCACTATAACAATGAGTTCAATACTGTTTGTGCCAATTTATTATTTCACTATGCTAAGATCACTGAAAGAGAATTTGTTTAATGTGCATTAACTGTGAGAATCATTATCAATAATGATTAATGATCATCATTAACAACTGCTAACATAAGTTAACTCGAAGTGATATAAAGCTAGCTACATGCTTTCTAACACTTTCACTTATAAAAATAATAAATAAAAATAAAATAAAATAACTCTTTTTATGCCATGGTGCTTTGGTCACCAGCAAACCCAAAATTAAATAACTTTGCTGAGGATCATTTTATGTCATGTTATAATCATCTAATTAGTGTAGTGTACACTAGCTATCAGCCTTCCATCAACTAAGCGCAACTGGACTGACTTTCCTGCAGAAGAGTGGTGTCTTATTCCTCTGGAAGAATCCATGTCTCACTGTACTGGCCACACTTGGCCTAAGGCCCAATTACATGACTGCATCAGTTTTTCCTTTTGTATTTACTACTTGTAGTGCCCTATGGTGACTAAAAGAGCTAAAAAAGAGTGTACATGCCAGTTCTGTTTTGACCCTCTTAAGTTGTTTTATTTTGGTGTTTACGTTTGTAAGGACTCTGGACCCGATAAAGTGAAAACATATTTTGGTACTCAGCTGTTGTTTATACTACTACCAATGCCTTATTCTGAGAGTGCCGCTAACTAGCTTTCTGAGAAGCCTGGAAATCAATTTTCATTTTAATTAAACCATCGATTAGCATAAGGCTATTCTGCAGGAAGTGGAAATGAATCCAGCTGCAGATTTTGTAGCTGGCTGCAAATCGGCTGTGACCTCCTGACTGCTGCCCTTGTCCCATCCACCATTTCATGAATAATGTAACTTTATCTCCCCTCCGCTTGTGTGTTCTTCACTGCGAGGCAAGCTGCTGTGCTCCAAACTGTCACTTCCTGGCTAGTTCTGAGGCGAACGTCTGCTCTTCATTTGTGTATGAGTGCTAACAGGGTTGTAGGGGTCCGTCTCCCTGGTGCATTCTGGGTAGACGCGCTTCGAGTGCTTTAGTGTGTTTCTTTGCCGCCGGATTGCGGTTTCCTGCGGTGAGCTTCTGAGCAACCTTGCAGAACTGATTCGAAGATCTGTTTCCTTAACTGCCCCTGACATGTATTTGTTTCACTGCGATGTCACCCGTCTTGCACGATGACAGGAATGCCATGCCGTCTCACTGCGCGGCAGGATCGCCTGCTTGGCTGCTGGTTTGTGGAGGAATATTTTGAGCGCTTTGTTTTGAGCCAAGCCCTGGACTTCCTAAATGGTTAAATTCCTAAATATATATACATTTGAATACAGTATATATATACAGTGCCCTCCATAATTATTGGGACAAAGAGCCATTTTTATCTGCACTCCACAATTTGAGATTTGTAATAAAAAAATAAAAACACGTGATTAAAGTACACATTTTCAGATTTGAATAAAGGGAACTTTTTGCTTTCAACATGTAGAGATTACAGCAGTGTTTATACATATTCCCTCCATTTCAGGGCACCATAATTCTTGGGACACAGCAATGTTATGTAAATGAAAGTAGTCATATTTAGTATTTTTTTATTTTGTTTGTGGCATCCTTTGCATGCCATGACTTCCTGATGTCTGCCTATCAATCAATATCATCATATAGTCTGGATATCCTTTTTCAGGTTGTCCTACAAGTGATACTAAAACTGAATGGAAAACATATTCAGGAGAAACAATTATTTGCGCTCGGATCAGACTAGATTGAAAATGAAATGTCGTCTACAAAAAAATGACACTTCTTCAAAGAAATGCAAGGAACATCAGCCATAATTACATCAACAAAATAAAAAATTGAGTTGACCATTTGCAGCACCGGATTCGCCAGGCACAAAGCCAGCAGCAGGGCATGGACCCACAAATACTCTGATCCTACGGACCTCCAGTCCACCTGCTCAGACTGCTGTGTGGGTGCGCCAGCCGGCCCCCGGAGTGAGGCGAGCCCTGCAGGCTACGCTACGCTAGGCAGCGGTCCAGAACACATTCATTCATCACTCCTGTTTGGCCCGTGTGTTTGTGATTGTTTCCCCCCTCCCCCCTTCCGGAGAGGTTCCCCTGGCAGCCCGTGTAAGCCCGCCCCCGTCGCTCGCGGTCCTGAGCAAGCCTCTACGCGGCGGTGAGAAGGCCGCACACCTCTCTGGAGCCCACCCACGGCCCACTCGCATCTGTTCCTCCTGCTCCCCGCGGAGCCTGTGTGCCCAAACCAACAGCGCAGATTCATTGCGCTTTTTCCTTTCCATACCGGAAGAAAAATCCTCATCTGATTGCATATGTTGTAGCTTATTTATCCTATTTCATACCCATACCTACACTCTCAGAAATAATGTGTCAGTGAAGGTAAAAAGAAATTCTCCAAGGGTCAAATTTCCAAGCAAAAAAGGTACAAATTAATTCTATATTGCCGGCGAGGGGTACAATTGTATGTACCTATAGGCTACCACCACAGCGACAAGCACTTGTACCTTTTAAGGCCCTTTTCATTCCTTTATTTCTGAGAATGTAGTACTGTATGTACAGTCCCCCCCAAAAGTATTGGAACTGTGAGGCCAATTCCTTTGTTTTTGCAATACACTGAATACATTTCAGGGGTTAGGGTAAAAGGATGAATACGAGACAAGAGTTCAGAATTTCAGCTTTTATTTCCTGGTATTTACACCTAGATGTATAAAACTACTTGGAACATAGCACCTTTGGTATCAGACCACACATTTTTTAGGTGAGCAAATGTATTTGAACAGAGTATTTAAAAAGTAAATATCACTTAATATTTGGCAGCATATCCCTTGCTTGCAATAATTGCATCAAGCCAACTGTATCTGTATGGTCACGCTAGGACTCGGAACCATACTGTCCTCTAGGGTCCGTCCTCTTCCCACTTGTTCCTGTGTTCAATCTGCACTTCGTTGTATGCCGCTCTGGATAAGAGTGTCTGCTAAATGCCTTGTAATGTAATGTAATGTAAAAAGCCCATACCCATTGTCATCAGCAAACTGTTGCTTCCTTCTTTTGTGATGCCTTTCCCGCCTTCTACTGCAGCCTTTTTCAGTTGTTGTTCGTTTCGGGGGGTTTTCCTTCCAATCTCCTCTTCAGGAAGTAAAATGCTGAGCTTCACACATGAGCTTGTATGTTTTGGATCATGGGCAGATCTCCACACATTGGCCTTTCCATGATTTTGGTAAGGTCAATCTTGGTCTCATCAGTCCATAAAACTTTATTCCAGAACTTTTGTGGCTCATCTCTGTACTTCTTAGCAAATTGTAATCTCGCCTTCTGATTCTTACTACTGATGAGTGGTTTGCATCTTGTGGTATAGCCTCTATAATGCTGCTCTCTATAAGATGGGTGCATGGGAGTTGGACCCAAAATGCACGACTCAGAAACAATGGTTAGATAAAGTCCCGTCGGGGCTTTATTCGGGACGAATCCCAGGAGCGTCGTCAAAACAAGCAATGCTTGTTGCTACATAACCATACACGTAGATCCAGCCAAACAAACACAAAACAAACAAAAAGCACGGTGCCGAGGGAAGAGGCAAACTCGTAGTCGGTAGACGTGCAGGAAGGTCCGGTAGCAGGAGAGCCACCATGAGAAAACCATGAACCATGAACCATGAAACCATGAAACAGTCAGCGAGGTAAAGGTACAAAAACGGTAGGCGAAGACGTGGTCAAAAAACAAACGATGGTCAACGAAACAGAAATCAATAAACACTGGTCGGTAAAACAGGCTTGGATCGTAACGTGAATCAATCATAAAATAATGCTCAAGCGTTGCGTTGTAAACAAGAGGCAGACAATTTCGCAAACAAACAGTAGCGCGACTGGGATATAAATGCAGGTGTAGACAGGTGTAGACAATTAGTTTGAGCGCAGCAAGGAAATAGAAAACAGGTGCGATGGATGACAATTCTAACAAGGTAATTAGTAATCGTTAGTAATAAACCTATCCTGCCCTAGCATTAGTAAATTAGTAAATGACATGCACAAGAAACATAAGGTAACATGCACACATGATTAGTTTGTTAGTTCTACCAAATCCTGATCTAGCGTTAGTAGTTTTAGTAAATAGACAAATGGAAACAATTAGGGTGTGAATGACAGAAAGAGAGAGAGAGAAAAGGCAGAACGCAAGGTTTGAGGAAAGACATGTAAAAGTGTATGTTTAAACAGTAACCAGTCTACGTAACAATAAACATAAATCAAAACATAACACAAAACGAAACTAAGACGATAACCACTCAACATAACAAGGTAATATAATCGAAACATGACTAGACATGACGAGAAAATAAATCGTAACAAGAAATAAACTAAACAACATGACGAACCTAGACTAACATAATACATGATAAGACAATACGAGACTAAGACAAAATGAATAAACATACAACATGGCGAGACAGACCTGAAACGTGACACTCTAAGTCTTTTTTGAACGGTTAATTGAGATACCTTCACCCCTGCCCTGTGGAGATTGTTTGTTTGTGTTTGTCACTGACTGATGTTTCGGGGTTTTTGTTTTTTTTTGGGTTTTTCCTCACAGCTCATAATGTTTCTGTCATCAACTGCTGTTGTTTTCCTTGCTCGACCTGATTGATGTCTATTGCTCAGTACACCAGCGGTTTCTTTCTTTTTCAGGACATTCCAAGTTGTTCTACTAGCTATCCCCAATGATTTCCCCTCTTTTCTAAGCTTCAAAATGGCTTGCTTTTTCCCAAAGACAGCTCTCTGGTATTTCATGTTTGTTTACCTTTTCTAACACAAATGCAGTCTTCACAGACAAACCCCCAGGTTAAAACCAAGAGAAGACATACAGAACTATTTATTATTTAACCGATCAATCTAACAGGACAAATCCGGGCCACAGGAAACACCTGTCAGTCACATGTTCCAATACTTTTGCTCACCTTTTGGTGGTCTAATACAAAAGGTGATATGTTCCAAGTTGTTTAACAAATCTAGATAATAATTCCAGGAAATAAAAGCTGAAATGCGGATCTGTCATCTCATGTACATCTTTTGACCTCAAACTCAATTGTCTTCAGTGTATAGAAGAAACAAAGGAATTGACCTCACTGTTCTAATATTTTGTGTATGTCGTCTCGCTAGTAAGGACGTCAGCAGAAGTTTCTTCCTTCATGTTATTATCCATGTCCAATTTCTAATGCATAAAATGGTTACCTTGGTCATGCGTTTTTTTCAGTTGTTAAACAAACAAAGCGTATGATTGGTAGCATTGGCAGACTTTCGGCTGGGCCGTTTCTCTCTGTTCGTTCTCTGGGCTGGCTCATTCCTGGGCGGCGGTCCAGGTAGAAGCTTTTTGACAGTTTCATTTGTTCTGGGAAGCATACATTGGTGAGTACCTCGAAGGAGAAGAGATCGCCCCAGGCTGGAATCAGTCACTATTTGCTCTTACAATGAAATGCATGCGCAGTAATAAATGATTCAGTGATAAAGTGACTCTACCAGAGTTTATATGAGTCCACTATGGATTCTGCTGGAGTTTAATTAACACTGGACATTGTGTGTTTTTCTTAACATTGCAACAAAAAAAAACAACAACACATGAATATGTTTTTCATTCAATTTGGGGAGATCGTCCGATGTTCAAAAAGTAAACGTTCCTGTTAATAGCGAAGCTCGCACTAGCAAAGGAAAGCTTGAGCAAATCTCAAAGGTGATGCGTAAGATGGATTGCTTGTATTCATTATAAAAGAAAGCCGAGAACAGGTGGCGATCGATGAATGATTAAATAAAGGTACTGTTAATTTTGAGTCGAGGTGAAGAAAATGTGTCGACTGTTGTCACTGGATGTCGAATCACCTGTCCGTACACATTCCCGGCACACCTACGCCGTGCCGCTTTTAGAGTGAGTTCAGTGGCAGCGGGAAACTGGAATAAACACGGACCGGACAACATGGCTGCCGCAACTCACTCCACGCTTAAGTGGAGCACTTCACAAGGAACAATACTTTATTATTCGGTTATTTTAGCACCGCCTTATGTGTGTATGCGCTTTTCTCTGTCCTTTATCAGTATTGTTATCACATTGGCACTGCTTTAAACATCGCACACAGTGTGCAGAGCATTGGGGAGGGTGCTCACACACAGGGTGGTGGGTCAGTGCAGACGGGAGTTATTGAAGTTTAAAAAAAGAAACAACATTAATTACGGACACATTACTGCTGCGCATCTGCCGAATGCATGCGTGCATGCATGCGTGCGTGTGTGCATGCATGTGTGTTATATCGCGTAGAGCTAAAAACAGTAAGGTCCATTGTGCCCCTGGTATGTCTAATCCACCGAGGACTTTGGACGGATATCAGGAATACAACTTCACTCCGTGAACTTTCGTTCCGTGGTAGATAAAACACGGCAGTCCTGCTGTTTTGTTTTATGCAAAAACTCGATTGGATCACCTTTTCACTCTCTCGAATAGGCAGAAGACTGAAGAGCGCTCCCTTGTTCCAAGTTTTACATAATTCTCTTTTTCCCGTAGCACGATGCAATGCCCCAACAACGCCAAAAACAAACAGCTCAGCCTTACAACAGCTCATTTGCAGCAGGCCTGGAGACATAAGCAGTTTAGTTCCAGTAGGAAGTCTTTTCAACATTCTGCCCTCTATAACCCTGATGTATGTATGCTCCGGGGATACCCAGGCTTTTGTTGTGAGTGTTCATGCCCTGGTTTTAACTCACAGGGTCAGAAGCACTCACTGCCGGCTAGATAAGCCCTCGCTTGCTATCTTGCTCCGGTTGCTAAGTTTGAACCGCGTCTACTCCCACAAACTCTCACTCAGTAACACAAAATGGAGATTCCTCTGAGCCCTAACCAGCTAAAATCGCCCTGTACTGACTCCGAGACCCTGTAGTCTCAAACTCAGTGCCGTGGAGGGCCGTGTGTTTACAGCAGGGGTGCACAGCAAGGGCCAATCCGCTTCAGGATTTTGTGCCAACTTCTGTTCTTAATTAGGTAAATAATGTCTTGATTAGACATTTGTATATGCACTAGCTACAGCTGCAGACAGAAATATTGTACTGTGCTCAAGTACAGGAGTGAACCTGTACTTAATAATTTCTAGAGCTGTCAGTAAAATACAGTAAGGTAATTGGCTGGAACAAAAACCAGCTCACCCCTGGTTCATGCTGTTTTAAAGGTACAATAGGTAAGATTTTTCTGTTAAAACATTGTTACAAGACATTGTAAATCCCTTCTTATCATTTAAAAAAGGCTCACTGACATGTTGACTCACCCTCTGCCTGTGTTTATAGTCCTTAAATTCAGGTTTAAAAATATGCAGTTGCCGAGCCGGCACTCTGTACCAAAACAAACCATTAGAAGTATGAAATGACCTATTGGACCTTTAATTGCTTCCTATTACTCATTCAGCCATATGTTTTTAAGTGCATTAAAGCACATATAAGCAACAGTTGAGATTTAGACAACATAGATAACACATTTCACTTTATATACAGTGGGAGCAATAATTATTTGATCCCTTGCTGATTTTGTAGGTTTGCCCACTTACAAAGAATGGAACTGTGTTGAATTTTAATCATAGGTTCATTTTAACATTGAGAGACAGAATATCACAAAATAATCCATAATAACAACATCATATAAATTTTATAAATTTAATATCATATTTTCACATGAAATAAGTATTTGATCCATAGAACAATAGGACTTAATACTTGGTGGAGAAACCTTTGTTGGCAAGCACAGAGGTCAGACATTTGTTTCTCAAACTCGGTCCTGGGGACCACCTGTGTATGCTGGTTTTCATTCCAACCACAAAAACAATCCCAGATTTTTAACAAACTATTCATTTTTCTAAATTAGGCACTTTACCTATTATTTACCCACTTAAAGCCACATTATGTCTGAATTAATAAGTCCCATGTTCATATTGTGCTTACTGTTATTCACCTCAGTCTTCAGTTTGTTCAGATGAGCTACTTGCTTTATGTAATTGTTTGCAATACAGCACAATAAGCACAATGTGAACATGGGAGTTTTATTCTTCATGGCTTGCATAATGTGGCTTAAGAGGGTAAAACACCCCTCAAAACATGACAAGCACCCAAATCTGGGATTGCTGTTGTGGTTGTAACAAAAACCAGTATACAAAGGGGGCTCTCAGGACCGAGTTTGAGAAGCAATGGGTTAAGGGGTTCCTCCTTCTGTGTACAGAGTAAGCGCTCTTCCGCTGGTTCATGGTAACCCGCATTATAGACTCAGGGCACTGCACAATGCATTGGTGATTGATGTTTGGCACTGTAGGCAGGTCGTAAAACTGCCACGTAATGCATTGGCATTAAAACCACAGCGAATGAAGGTTGTCATGCAATAAAATGCCCGATTAGGCAAGGGAGAGTCTGAGAAGGAGGGCCGTATTTGTTTCTGGATTTCTGGATTCACAACTTATGCTTGTATTTAATTAGCCCAATCATTGGTGCAATATGATTACTATAGCTACGTTTCTTGCCAAGCGTGCAAACGACAGCTGATAATATTTTTTTGTTCCTTTATAACAGGGATGGGCAGGAGCTGTCATTCACAGCCACGTTCCCTGACAAAAACAGCAGCTGATGAAAGTTGTTGACCTTTATTGTGGTCTAATTTATAAGTGAATCGGTCATGGTGCATATAGCTAATTAGCTGATTGAGCCTGGGTAACTGGTGGCCGTAAAATCCTGGATACACAGCGGCTCTCCAGGACTGGAGTTCCCCATCCCTGCTTTACAAGACTTCACACTTTTGTCCAATCCAATGCTTTTCAACATCCTGACCTGGGGGACCCCTGTGTAATGGTTTTTGTTCAAACCACAATACATTTCCTTAATTTAGCTTTTCATGCTTTGAGGCATACTGTAATTTATCCTCTTAAGTCACATTATGTCATGAATCGCTATGCATGCCTTGAAGAATAAGGCCCACATTCACGCTGTGCTATATTGCAAACTATAACATAAAGACAAATTAAAGACTGTGGTGAATCAACAAGCTCCCAGTTGGTGAAAGTGTAGACACGTGCCCACTAAACAAAAACATTTGGTAGATGACGAATAGCTCAAAGACAAGCAAACGGGATAATGAAACAAACATGCATTGTGTTAACATGTTTATGCAAAAATTCAGAGAACCCATGTGTTCAACAACCTTAATTGAGTAGAGGATTGGTTGGAGAAAAAACTGCATACACAGGAGTCCCCATAACCAAATTTGAGAACCACTGTTCTAGTGACCCTGTGTATGTTGTACACAGTTAATTGAGCCGGGGTAATTTTTTGGAACTATATATATATATATATATATATATATATATATATATATATATATATATATATATATATAAAGAAATGTACTTCCACTGTACTTTATTTCTGAGGGTATATAAACTGGCCCCCCAGAGCAGAGTTTCTGCCCATGGATTTGTGGCTTCATATTCGCCCAAAGAAGCAGTTCAAGCTATGTTGTAAAATTGATGATAGCTGGTTGACCACCAACCAGCTCAGACAAGCCACCAGCACTAGCTGTTTGACCAGCTCATGACCAGCTTGACCAGCTCAATTTTCAAGCTGACAAAGCTGAATTTTACAGCAGGATGGGAATAAGAGCAGCAAGATACAGCGAAGGAAAGGTGCACAATTTAATCAATGTGCCAACTCCAAAATGGCATCTTTAGAACATATTTCCTTTATCCAATACAATAATTGTAATCAAAATATAGCGTGAATAAAAAAGGTAATCTTTACTTGCCACACTTCCAAATTCTTATAAATATAACACAGAACAAATTTGGTGAATTTGAAGATTTTTATTTTTTAATCCTTTTTACAGGTTGTGAACACAAAATGCAGGTTGTCTGCTCCAACAGTGAAGGGTTCTAGTAGTTCTGCAATGTTGAGTGCTCATCATTACTCCACGCTAAAGCATGTATTTCCTATACGAAAGGGTGCCTTTCAAGATTATAAGGCCCCTATCTGACACTATCTAGGCCATTTGAATTCTGTCACTGCTTTAACTTGCAGCAGATGTGCTACCCATATTATTAGATCAAACGTACATCTTCTAAAAATAAGGTAGGGATGCTTTTTTTGAGAAACATTCAGCAGGAAATCAAACCTAATTCAGTCAGTCAAACGCAAATGTCCTGGTTAGGAGTGTTATAGGCTGTCAGCAACAATGAATGGGACCATAAATGCATCATAATTTATGCATAATAAATGAAAAATGTGATTGCGTGGCATGCATGCTTTAAGTATTTTGGCACACAATGACTGCGAGAATCTTCAGCTTGTAGACATGTTTTTCATGTTGCGGTTTTGATTTTCGTTCTGTAAGTAGTTTTCTTTTATATAAAAGATCAAATTATATAAATGTGGCACATCCAAACTTGAGTGAAAAGTTTGCTGTTCCTCATAAGCTTCCTCATATGGCAATGATAATGGAGGGAGATTAACCAGTCAGACCAGTGCAAGGCCTTTGAAAATGGTTAATGTTTGTCAATGGATTTGAGACCGGAAGAAATATGAGATAACAGGCATGTGCTATTGTTATGACTGAATTTCCAATCACATTTTGCCTGGGGAAAACTTTCATCTTACCTTCAATGACAAGGCCATTAAATCGGATTGTCAAAGTAAAAGCCATTGTTTCGTTTATCTTTCGGAAGTAGTCTTGTGGGTTCTCTGATCATTGCAATTAATTTGCCATAAAACTGTTTCAGTAGAGAAAACTTCCTTTCCATTATTTCCAAGCATGTTCCAAAACTGCAGCACAGAGACTGGGGCAACGTTCTTATCTCTGCTGAAAAAAACACCCAGCTCAAGCCAGGTTTTGAAACAGCTGGGAGCTGGTCTGAACTGGTCAACCAGCTAAACCATGTTGAGTTGGGAGCTGGTCTGAACTGGTCAACCAGCTAAACCATGTAGAGCTGGGAGCTGGTCTGAACTGGTCAACCAGCTACCAACTGTCTCAACATGGTTTAGCTGGTTGACCAGTTCAGAAAAGCTCCCAGCTTAAGCTGGTCATACCATGTCATGGGTGAGCAGCTACCAGCTCAGACAAGCTGCCAGCACTGGCTGGTTGACCAGCTCATACCCAGTTAGACCATCTCATGAGCAGCTTGGCCATGCTGGTTGACCAGCTCATATCCAGCTAGACCAGGTTATGACCAGCTTGCCCAGGCTGCTTGAAATAAATACTAGAGAATTATCTAGAATATACATTATATCATGCTAAATACTCATTAGTTCTACATAATTAGCATTGAAAGTTCATCTGTTGAAGCTGAAACTATTAAAGTTGATATATTTCTGAAAATGAACAACCCCACATGCAATGCTGCAGAAACAGATCATATGTACTAAAATATAGCACCAGATTCTCCTGTAGAAAAGAAGTGGACACTACATACAGACAGTAGAAGCTGGTGGGTTATGAAATCTGTATCATAGACACAGTAATGTCAATGGGGCCAGTTTCCCAATCAGTATTGGTTGTTGGGTTTCTGAAGGTTTTTTTGAATCAGGCTGAACAATGGTTCAATTGGGTTAGAGATTTCGTTTATTAGTCACATTCCCCCATGGCCTTACAAAATGTAATTATTTCCAGAAACCAGCAGGGTAGGCTTTAGCTCAGTGGAAATTGTGTTTCAGGCTCTTGAAAGGCTTACTGGTGAAATGGCATTATTTAATGTTTATCCTTAATATCTTGTGCTGTAGTAGCTTGAATTGCTTTTGGGTTCTATTTTTTCCAAAACCACCTGCTTGTCAGATTCAATTCTGTCATGTTTGTTCAACTAAAATGTTTTTCTTCATGCGGTATTATCTATCAGTACATCTGGTATGTCACTCTCCTTGTACACTATATTTTACACTATATTTCACCATTGCAGGAATTACTGGTCAACCTTTAACATAACATTGTTGCACGATGTTGCAAGACTGGCTTATTCATTGTATCTTTCTTAATGCTATCCATGTATACAGGTTGACATTTCCTGAAGCATTTCAGAGTTGTGGTTAACTGCATAGCATCGTGGAAGCGTACCTTGGTAGCAAACCCCCCTTCTGCAATTCTAAATTGCCTCAAGCTGGGCAGTGAGGCCAAAGGTAAAAATGTCATATGGTGACAGTGTGGGTTATGTAGAAGACAGTGTTGGTTGAAGTGAAATACCTTTTTAAACCCTATGAAAACTGCTGGAATTTGATTACTTGGCTTGGTTACTTGGCTACAAACTATATATATTTAAACACAACCACCAACAGGGAGGTATCAGTTTTTGGTAATGACGTTTTTCCTAGTAGCCTCTTTATACATATGCTGAAATAAACAGCTCAAGCTATGTTTTGAAACAGCTGGTAGCTGGTTGACCAGTTCAGACCAGCTCCAAACTCAACGTGGTTTGACCAGCTCAAGCTATGTTTTGAAACAGCTGTTAGCTGGTTGACCAGTTCAGACCAGCTCCATACTCAACATGGTTTGATCAGGTCAAGCTAGGTTTTGAAACAGCTGGTAGCTGGTTGACCGGTTCTGACCAGCTCCATACTCAATGTGGTTTGGCCAGCTCAAGCTATGTTTTGAAACAGCTGGTAGGTGGTCATTTCAAGCTTTGTTTTCACCATAACAATTCTGACCAATTCTTCCCCATGAAACTAGAATAGGTGAGGGTAGTTGAATTAGTCGGTCATGTCAGGGGTAGTACGAGTGTGATTACAGAAAGTAAAAGGGCTATGATATTGTCTTGATGTTTTGATTGAAGCTGACAGAGATTCCTTCCTCCCCGGCAACTTCCTGAGCCCCTTGCCCCCACTGTTGAGAACCACTGGAGAAACATGATCTCGCAATGATTTTCATGCCCTGGACATCGGTTAACATATATCGATTCCTGGATAAGCAGCACCTCACGATGACATGCTGCAATTTCAAGGAGAAACAAGGATATAAAATAGATGTATTCACACATAAATCGTAGGCAAACGGCCAACAATTGTTGCAACAGAGGTTAAGGTTAGGGTTAAGGTGTACACGTAGCATATTTGAGCATAGAGACACAAAAACGTTTTGAGTGCCTCAGTTTTGGTTGGGTAATTAGAAAGTACTGTTAACCTCAACAGCTAGGGGTGGTATGTTCAGATTTTAGTGGTCAGAACATTCGGTCACCTGTTGTTGAATTAGTGTGAGACCAAGTAATCCAGTCTGCGAAGGGCTTTTTCTGTCTCTGGGATTATGGCACCTTCAGCTCTTATCTAGCTGAAATGCCAGATCACAGATTACTGTGTTAAGGCTCTTGATAAGCTCATCAATAGCAAGGTGCAGCCTGCTCTTGTGTAATAATATCAAACCTTTCATTGTGCTCTAATCTACGGGTGACCAGCATTAGCGTATGAAGCCAATTAGTCCACTGAGCCAGCAGGCTAATGGGTGGTAACAAAAGCCACAAACAAACACAGCCTTCCTGCAACAGAAATGCCGTTGTAACAACAAAAAAACTAATTCCCTGAGGCTCGGAATGAAGAAAAGTGACAGCCATTGAATATCTTTATCTGTGTTCTGCTGCTGCCCTTGCGTTATTATGTTACCAATAATGGCAATTACAGTCACTGTTACCGCCGGACAACAACATAGTAATTACGGTAATTAGCAATATGAAAAAAATTGTATGGTTTTAGGGTCAATGGGACTCCATACAATAGGAGGGAGGGTTATCATTGTACAAAATGGAGGAGAAAGCATGGAGTCTATTCACTGCTGTTGTCGGCTGATATTGGTTTGCTGGCTTTGTAATGGCTGTGGAGAAATACACAATGTATTTATGCAATTTGGTAGTATAGTAAGTATAATTGTAACAAAAAAAAAGGGCTTGTAAGTGAGTGGTGTACCCTTGAGAAAGGTGCTTAACCTGTCAATATGCTTCAGTAAATATGCAGCTGTGAAGCAGATAAATATCAATAATGTCATGTCACTTACACTAAATATAAGTAATAGTGCTATTTGATTTGAATCTACAGCACAGAGAATAAATGTGTGTGTATGTGTGTGTGTGTGTGGTAAGGGGACTGCAACTGGAATGTCAAATTTTATGGCAAGGCAGCTCGCAAAATATTGTTCCAGGTCCACAATAATCGGTACAGTCGCTGCCATATTTGGCGCCGTTGCTACCTATAAAACTAATGAACCTGTAAGTGTCCATGTCATTATTCTGCCCTGTGTGTCTATATTGTTTATGTCCTTTGATGTTACTTTGTAATGTGGACATGAATAAAAGTATTAAAATGTGTGGGTGTGTGTGTGTGTGTGTGTACAGTTTAGATGTAGGACCTCATCTGCCACTGGCACATGCTCTCCACTCTGCTGTTGAACTGCAGACTGGAACAGCATGTGAGGCAGACTGAGTTGCACTGTTCAGGATAATTTATGCTTCAGCGACATGTCCACGGACAAAAAAGTTTTTCGACATCAAGCCATTCTGATGTTTGGTCTGAACAACAACTGAACCTCTTGACCATGTCTGCATGCTTTTATGCATTGAGTTGATGCCATGTGATTGGCTGATTAGATATTTGCACTTGCAGCTAGTGTACAGGTCAACCTAATAAAGTGGTCACTGGGTGTGTTGTGCTGAATGTTCAGTTGCAGAGTGCTGTTACTTATACTGCTGTGAAAACAGTTGGGTGTAGGTGTGACACCAAATCCCCAAAATACAGTGGGGTCCAAAACTCTGAGACTACACTGAAAATCTGGGATTTGTTTTTCATGTAGTCCTGGAAATAAACAGAGACTTTTAGGATTTAGAAAAAAAGTTACCGTAAAGCTTTGCAAGAACTACTCGAAGGCCAAAGAAGAGCAAGGAGTGCTGCACAATCCACCATCACCTGACCTCAACCCCACTGAACATTTATGGGGGCACTTGAAGAGTGACAAAAGCCAAGCATTGAGTCACATCACAATATGCTCTTTGTAACATAACAGATAATGCATAATCAGATTTTGCACAGATTTGTGGAGTCCATGCCAGCTTGAGTGCACACTGCCACTCAATCGAAAGGTAAACATGCCAAATGCTAAGAAACTGAAATGAATGTCATTCTTTCAAAGATTCAACTTTTCAGTCAAATTGTTATGCTGATAATATAATTAGTAATGCAAAAGTTTGCATTAAATTAGAAAATAATGTAAAATAAAAGTGTTTTCACTAATGGTCTCAGACTTTTGGACCCCCACTGTATATCTCTTCTGGGCACCCCTGTGGCACTCCCATAGGATGGAGACAAACCTAGCTTTGATTGTTGCAAAGTGTTCTAAACCGTGTACGCGGCTTTCAAGGCACACATCAGTTATGCTGTCTCACGCCACTGGTCTATTTTGAACACACTCCAGAGGCAGAACATAGTCCCTCTCCTGCGGTAATGCAGAAGGAAAGGCATGAGATAAGCCAGAGAACGAATGCACGCAAAGGAACCGCTCACGAATGTACAGTGCTTTTTTTAGGGAAGACAGTGTGCCAGGGACCTGAAGTGGCTTTGTCCCAGGTGATTTGCTGTCCCAGAACCTGGATAGGGCGAATGGGACAGGTAGTCAACCTTAAAGGGGCAGTTCACCCAAAAATGTAATTGATGGGCACATTTTTTCCCTGTACCTTTTTGAATTAAATGGGTAGTTTAAGTCAAGAGAAAACTTCTGCTAATGCGCGTGGATGTTCAAGACATTATATGAAAGGAGTAAAGATTCACACTTGATGCTCTGTCAGACACACAAAGGAGCATTCCTCACTACACAATCATTCTTCAATTTTAACGAGTCTGACGTCCTATCGCAGGGCTTACCTTTAAAAATAAATCTGTGACTGACACAAGGCCTCGTGACTGCCCCCATTTGACCCCCCAATAATGGCCGTAGTCTCCCCTGATAAAAGTAATCTAGCACATACCAGTAAACCACTATGAAAATGCAGCCAATGCAATACCCTATGGCCTTTGTAAGCCACATTCATGAATTAATAGAATACCAATGTAATACATGAGCCAAATATTGCCTCGCTTCGAAACGGTACTGTAGATAATAACTACAACTCCATTGCTGTGGGAACTGTAGCTTGGATATTTGCTTTTAAAGAAAGGGAACATTACAATATGCTCTGCCGTTTAAGGCTTAAAAGAAAGAATAAAATACTTCACAAACGGCTGTAATGATCGCTCAGGGATCCCAGAAAGCTAACGCAAAGAAATGTAATTACTTCATCCTTAAGATGTGACCCAGATCTGTAACCCAGAACAGAAGTAAAGGCTACTGAACGGGCCCCACAGTCTGGTGTTACATCTGGAGGATGCCAGTGATGCCAGACCTATATTGCACAGTCCCTCCTTCCAATTGAGATTGTCCAATAATACCTCAGCAGAAACTACTTTCCTCTCTCTCCTCTCTTACTCTCCTCTGACACTGACAGCTCGCACAGGGCTTGCCGGCTGCACCATTCCAGAGTATTCCATATCTGTTTCCACTTAGCTTCACCGGCTTCTTATAAAACCACTAGCTAACAAATATTTGGCAGACAGGTCTACCCTAAATTCGTCCCGAGTGTTCTCCCAAATCACCCAGCCAGTTCCACAGAGAAATATTCTCCTAATATTAAATGCCACAATGAATCTTTCCAGCTTTCACTGGCTCGGTTTATAAGCAGCTGCAAAGACTGTGCGTTGTCCCACATCTGTATTGGCAAGCTCACGGTTAGTAATGCTGTGCATTATTTATGCAGAAGGCTGCTATGTGGAGTGTGGTCTTATTTAAAACTGCAGGTTTAAAAAAAAATGCAGGCGCATAATTTCTGTTAAACGCAATAATGATAACATTAGTAAAAACATTGAGGGTTTTTGAAAATATAAATCATTGTGTATTGGCTGGCCATTGGTAAAATGATCTAAAGTACGTCAGAAAACACGGGCGCACACACACACACACACACACACACACACACACACTACTATGCCTCATGTAGCTATGGGTAGACAATATACCCCTTCATAAGACGGTCAGATATTGATTTCGCACGATAGCTATTAAGCACTGATATCCATAATTACTGTGTTGCATAATCGCTGCTGCCTCTCTACTGTGTGCCGGACTTCTAGAATGTATTCATGACGCTTGCTTTTGAGGAAATGCGCGTGGGGGGAGATGCATACTGTTGTTTCAACTGAATATGGAGACTTGTAGAAGCCTTCAGTTTACCAGCATATTTTATACGTATAATCAGTGCATTGCCAAAATTAGCTTTAGCGGGTAGTTCCTTGTGCCGCGGTTTGTTGCTTCAGTGCCAAATAAGTGCTCTCTTCGGAACGAGAGCACCTGTCGCGTAAGGATTCGGCTCTATTTGAGTGATCTCCCTGATGTTCAGCTACAATAAGTTAAAGGCAAGAAACCACAAATGATAAAAAAAGACTAATTAATTAACTGAGTGCACGATGTTATTATTATCCAGTAAGATATAAACGTTATGATTTAAACACATTTTATGTAAAAGATATCCGTCTTTCGGGGACTTGTTTTCCAGGCGTGCAGAATAGCGCAATAAAACAATATATCTTAGACCTTATCAGACAACGCCATCAACATGAATTCTAAGTAAGTGTTTGTGGGAAGGATTGCACAGCGTAGAGTGGGCGCGTGCTGGAGAAAGCCATGTGATTTCATAAAACGCCTAATCATAGCCAACAGTAGCCCAAGAATCTGTGCTGAGGTATACAGCCCAAGACGCCTTTGGGACGGTCCTGCGTTACATTTCCTTTTTTCCATTGCGAAAAACAACGAAAGGGATGCAGGCTACTGCACACACTTGAGTGGCACAAGAATACAATAGTATAACACGGGACGTCTTCAACAATGACACACCAGAAGATCAGAAAGCGATTTTTTTTTGGATGGGAAAGAAGAAATTAATAAACAAAAACGAATGAATGAAAAGAGCACCGACAGCTATTTTAGGTCACCGCATTGCCTATAGCCTGTCATAACGGGAAACACTGTGCGGTACTTATTAGATATGGTACAGCTATGTATGGGACCGTTTCATGCAGTCTTGTAAACATGCACCTATTCGGCATTAGTCTACGGTTTATTCCAAATGGCTTCTGAAGGAGTGGAAGTGATGGATTCCGATAACAATAGATTGTGATGAATGAAAGGCAAGCTGGTGGAATCAGTTTTTCATGCGCTGGAGGGGTAGTTGGCGCCCGGGATATACTACAGCGAAAGGGAACGAAAAAGGTGCAGGAGATGCTTGCTTACCATCCCAGAAAAGAAGTTCACCATTTATTTTACCTTGATTCTTGACACAACTGGAGAGATGAGCGTTAGCGTATCAGATTTCTATCAATATGCTACCTTTGCGTGATGACTGGATGTGTGGAGCAACTGTTTTACTATTATGGAGCCTCTTGATGTAGGTGGACGTATTCAGAGGAAATAACCTCATTCGCTCGCTTTTCAAAAACCTTTACGGATATTGGAATTTTGGCGTCTGTTTAGGTTGCAGGAACACACACCGCAAGGATGCCAGGAGTTCTGTCGCCTGCCCAAGCGCTCTACATTGGGATGGAAGTGGCGATTGCCGTTTTCTCCGTCCTGGGCAACGTGATGGTGGTTTGGGCGGTAAAAATTAATCGGTCACTCAGGGACACAACATTTTGTTTCATAGTGTCTCTGGCGCTGGCTGACATCGCGGTGGGGGCTCTCGTTATACCTCTGGCCATAACTATCAGTATCGGACTCCAGACGCATTTCTATAGCTGCCTGCTCGTGGCGTGCACAGTGCTGGTACTGACGCAAAGTTCAATCCTCGCCCTCCTGGCTATCGCCATCGACCGGTACCTAAGGGTCAAGATACCAACCAGGTAAAGTAAGACCCATTTACTTGTGCAGTGCAACTTTTACACCTCTACTGTTACACTGCAACTACCTATGGCGTTAACACTAATAATGCTGACAAGTGCAGAGTAGTGATGACGAGGGTGATGGCTCGGAAAATGACAACAGAGATTCAGATTATAATAATGTCGATGCCAGTGTAGCACAGTGCTTAGTGTTCTAGTGTTCAATGGTTTTATGTTTAATTCCCAGTCGGGAAGCCTTGTGCAATGTACAGTAGGTCACGTGAATTGCGTCAGTACATATTCCAGTGAATAAATGTTGGACTGTATGCTAAAAAGAAATTTAAGCTGCGTTCGTCAGTCTGGGTCAAAGGGGATAAAAAAAAAACAATCTCTGTTAACAAACAACAGCTAACCTTTGACCGTTGTAGGTTACGTGTGAACAATGCTTAATTCCGTTCAGTTACTGTACATTCCCTGCATTTTTCCTATTGCATTTGCCGGTAATAATATGATAGCATAGCCTACTTACCAGCTCTGTGAGTCATTGCAGGTCTGACAGTACTCATTGTATTCATCTGCACTGAAACAATAATACGGTATTATTCTAATGAGTGTGCAGCAAGTGTTATAGTAATTCATATGGGTGCATAACAGAGGACAGATTTAATTAAGGTAAATACACAATCCATATCGTGCTGGTTTCTATGAGATATCTGAGTGATAAATGGTTTTACAGGTGTTTCTGATTAGTCAGGTGTGTTCAGTCCCTTCCTTAGTGCAGGTATAAGAAGGCTTTCAGTATCTAGCCTTGATTCTTGGCTCTTGATTTGGAGTCTGTTATTGAGGTTTGTTATGAGGACCAGAGTCTTGAAAATGAAAGTCAAGCGAGCCAATATGAGACTGAGAAATAAAAAAATGCAGAATGAATATGCAGATGTGCGTAAACATCAAATGAGCATTTGTGTTGCAGGAAAATCTTTGTCCTACATAAATATGCGCAGAATACACGAAGCCTTCACCACAGGGGTGGTCTGTATTGCTGTGAAACCTATCCAGGGGGTTCTCCGGCTGTATTGCACATACATTACTGTAGGATACGTCAACATCAGAGAACATCTTTTAGCAAGTGCGCAGGTTGAAGTTTAGTGGCACAGCAGATATCATATTGCTTTTGGTCAGTGTATATGCTGATATTGTCCTTTTGTAAATATTTTTATGTTTGTTTGCTTCCTAAAATCCAACTCCATGTCCATAATAGGATTTGGACTTGCAATAGATGAAATTGTAAGTGTACTGGAAAATGGGGCTCTGGTTAACCTAATTTTGAAATAAAGTTCCATTTGGTATGCAGGTTTGTTAGAAAGCATTATTGGGAGTAATCCGTTTTGGAGAGCTTTTTGGACACTGGGCATGCTTTCTGAAAACATACTCTCATATATCTGAATAAAACGCATGTGAAAGTACATTTTGTACATTTTAATTTTGTATTAAAAAATGTGTTTTAATAGAAAAATTTGCTTTGCTGATCACTCATGTGTCTGGACAAAAAGATATGCAAATCTTTTGTGTTTGGAGAGATGACATTGAGGACATCTGAACGGGGAAAACCCATGTGGAATTTGAATACCTATCAATATCTTTACAAGTTGACATCAAGTTTGTGCACAAATATTCAGTATTGGTTTTGGTTCTTGACTTTGATATATTCAGTGCTAAACTATAAAAACACAAGGTGTTTTGTCATTCTTTTGTATTTTAATGTATGTTTTGTGCACACTGTACATATACATGCTCTGACATAAATTTGTTCTCAAATTTCATCACAAATTTCTGAATAACACAAGCTTCTTTAATTTAAGTCTTCAACCATGTGTGTTCAGTAAAGTTTTTGAGATATTGACACTTCTATGGGACTAGTAAAAATAGGTGGAAATTGTCCTCTAGGGGGGGAAAGTGGAAAGGGTTAAAGTGCAGACTGTCCCCTTTAATTCATGGGTATTTAAATCTGTATCAGGTGAGGCGTGTAGGAATCACATCCCTTTTTCTACATAGTCCCCCCCATTTTATGGGACCAAGAGTAATTGGACAGTTGGCAGCTGCTTCTGAATAGTGAGGTGTATTCAATCACTTCCTTAGTGCAGGTATAAGAAAGCTTTCAGTATCAAGTCTTGTTTCCAGGATTTTGATTGCCTTTGGAGTCTGTTATTGGCGTTTGTCAACATGAGGACCAGAGTTGTGCCAGCGACAGTCAAGGAAGCCATTATGAGCCTGAGAAATACGAAAAAACAATCAGAGATACTTTAACCTCACATTTATTGTTGCATTTCAAATCCAATGTGCTGCACTACAGCGCCAAAATAACAGAAATTATGACGTCCAATAATGTCCAAATGCATACGGACTGCACTGTACATACATACAAACATGTATACATGCATAGGAGGGCATCACATGTATGGAGACAGTATAGCACACTTTTGATCAAACTGTTCTTACATTGACTTTCATTTCTCCCTGAGTGTGTATGTGCACACACAACATCTGAGAGAGCTGTTGAAGCACACGCCATTAAGAGCCGACCGCAGAAGTGCTACACGACTGCTTCTAACCACTTCAAAGTGCTGCTCTCTAAGAGCTGAAGTCTCTGCTTCTATTCCCGAAGACGTAAGAGCCGTTCCACTTCTGCTACAACTCGGTGCTCCAGTTATCTGTACTCCCCTGCAAAGATCATTTCAGCGGGCCTGAAATTACTGCTGTTTTTTCTGTTATTATGTCTTTGTTTGGAGCAGTGTGTTGCGCTAGCCTCTGTCACGCACTTGTCTTAAAGACTCAAAACATCATGAGCACGTTTTCATACTAAGAACAGTGCATCAGTCCCACACATATGGAGGACAAAATAGAGTACTTGGAGGGGAGGAGGGTGCAATGGGGGGGCAATTTGGTAAGATGGGACAGAGAATCTGAATTATTAAATGATTGCTCTATTAAATGAAGACAGGGTTTTAAAGAACCAGAACCTCAACTGTTGCAAATCGATCTTAGTAGTTTTGATGAAAGCTGAATCAATACTGATGGTTTACCAAGTTTTTTTTGTGGTAAAACAAAAACAGTATCATGTTAAATAAATTCATCTCAACCTTAACTGCATTCCCTGTCCTGAGATTCACCCTTGTGGATTTCTGGATTGAAATATTCGCTCACCAACATTGGTGTGTTTCCATAATGTCAATTTCACAGGAGTCCAACAGTTGTGTGCAGAGCTGTGTTCAATAATTAATAGAGCTTGGAACCTGAAAAAATATAAATTGAGTACCGTGCTAAAAAAAAAAAACAGTTTTGAAAGCTGGTAGCTGATTGACGAGTTCAGACTAGCTCTATATTCAACATGATTTGACCAGCTCAAGCTATGTTTGGAAACAGCTGGTAGCATGTCTTTTCAAGTTGGTCATTGGATTTTACACCAGGGTAAGCCTGCAAATGTAAGACCTTGTCCAGAATTCCCCTGTTATGCCGGGGTGAACAGAAGAACCAAAAGCAGACAGGGATGCAGAAAAAAAACAGGCCATGCGAGCAGTAAGTTAGTTAAGTGATTTAAATTACAAATACCCAAAACTAGTGAATGTTAGTTTGTTAGTTTGACAAACATATTAGTGTGTTAGTATAATTAGTACTGTACAACTTCTATGTTAGTTGGGATTAGTATATTAGTGTTATGTACAAACATGAAATGGAGAGAAAGCAGGAAGTAAGGAATGCAAGATTGGAAGGAAGGTTGAACCCCAGAACTACCGTAAACACCCGAATAGTGGGGCACACAGACAGGGGAGTGACTGGGCTAGTAAACATTCAGACTCAGACATCACAGGGGAAGACGACTGCAAAGACTAATGAATATAAACAGAACACCAGTCATGAAATATGGAAAATAATAAATTACAAGAATAATGATAAACTAACACAGGACAGAACACAGGAACATAACATCCCCAGCCCTCTCCCCCCAAATGCTCTGCCCAATCCAAAGTGTCCGAGGTACAAAGTCGCTCTGTGGTGTCAATTATGGCGGTTGCTGTTGCTCTACTTGCCTCTTCCAAAGTGTCTTTCTGTTCTGTTCTGCTGTGATCTGCCATCTAAACTGCCACATCAGTGGTGACTCATCCAGGGAGCCCGCTTTTTAGCTATTAGTTTTGCCAGTTGATATGAAGGTTTCTGTTGGTGTCACTGTCTGTGTATATACTCTAAGCTCTCAGCCCCTGTAGCAATGGTTTCCTTGTGTATTCCTGCCTCTGCCTGTTTGTTCAGACTCAGCAAGGCTTATTTGTCACTTTTGCCCAAAGTTATTCTTATATACGTAATGCCTTTTACCGGTCGGCACCACAGAAAATCAAGCCATTTGCATTTATAATGCAATAATAAAGAAATGAAAAAAGAAAGTGTTTCATCAAAGCTAAAATATCTTTCTTGTGCGCAGATTAAGTGGACTCTCTTGTATAAGTAACTTTCATTTTCGGTGAGGTGGTGGGTGAGTATTTTCAATGGTCCCTACTCCTAACATTTAAAATGCAATGCACTGCTCGAGCGAAGGAGGTCATTCCATTTTTCAATTCAAATTCCATTTTATTTCAATTAAATTATTTTCCATTCTTGTAGATAACAGTATGTCTAGTTCATAGGGCTATTACACTACATTTGCCACTACACTAGTGGGGAGAGCAGTGGACCGGCACTGCGCAAAAGGTTATTATATCCCGTGTGAATCTGCAGTAGCTCTCAGTTCTAACAATAGCTTCTGAGCTTGAAAGCTTTGAGTGAACTGCACAGGAGTGAGCTTCAGCCAGACTGCAGTGCGCTTTTTATTGACTTCTATTTTTATATCTCATAAATCTGAATCTCCAGCTTTATTCTAAAAAGGGAAGAATGAGGAAAGATGCTCCCTGGACACATTTTAGTGTTTTGTGTGGATTTGACAACAATCAGTTGACAACA
Organism: Conger conger; assembly: GCF_963514075.1. Lineage (NCBI taxonomy): Eukaryota > Metazoa > Chordata > Actinopteri > Anguilliformes > Congridae > Conger > Conger conger. The sequence continues at coordinate 7,009,972 of NC_083769.1, forward strand.
AATTAATCTATATATAGACAAGCAAGTGCTAGGTACACCAAGGATGTGAGACACACCATCTGGCTGTTCTTCGTCCTTGAAGAGCAGTTATCTTTGTGCAAAGCCAATTTATGATTTTTCGAGTCCCATGATTCGCTGCTCCACAAATTAGACATATATCATAAATGTTGTACAGCTGTCTTTTTCTTGTGGTGTGATTACTGAGAAATCAGAACAGTCTAGCTCAGATGTATGACATTACATTACATTAATGGCATTTTGCAGACGCTCTTATCCAGAGCGACGTACAACAAAGTGCAAAGTGCACCACCAGGAACAAGTGCGCTGAAAAAGAAAGTACAGTTTCATGTGCTAAGAGTACAACAAAGATAAGGACTAGGGCCTATTTGATAAATCTGACAATGGTTTATATCTAAAACTATTTCAGCACAACGCAATAGAATGATAAGCACTTACGTCAGGACAATAAACAGCTTACATAGTCAACGAAACTAGCAAAATATCATCCTAGCGAACAAGTTATTACACAAGTAATGACACATAAGAACAGAAAAACAACAACTTCCAATCAGTTAAAGATTACAGGGAGGTAGGGAGGGGTGGGGAACGTGTGTCTGAAGTCTGTATGCATGACATGCATGGGCTGTCCATCATGGTGAAGAAAAGGTACACTCAGTGAGCACTTTATTAGGTATTTATTAGGCATAATCTATAGTCATTAAGGCTGGATGGCAATTTTACAGAATTGATAAGCCTTGTGCTGTTCACACTACTGTCAACAATTGATTGGAAAAACATTATGTGTTTTTTAATTACTCTGGTCTGGGGTTCCGATTGATGTTCAGTACTGATTATCAGTTGTTCATAAATATTACAACATTTCATGGAAATGACAAGGCTGACTTCATCATCAGGCAAAGCATATAACTCATTTATTGTACCACCTGCAATAAATTAGAATGTCTTCTTGTGTGGTTAGCACTTCCTGCTATGGGATTATCTGGTAAAACCATTGCACCTGCCCTGCAGAGGCCAAATTAGGTTATATGTTTGAGTTCAACAGTTGGGGTTAAACCTACCTAGTCTCAATGAATCACAAACAACTCTGTCTGTTTCCACCTTGTGGAAGTTTTTCATGGGAAATTTTTAACAACCATTAATCTAAGCACTCGTTTTGCTTCATTCTGTTTGCCAGAGCTCATTCACTCCTAATTGCACTCTTCTCTCTCACTGAGCAATCTATACAATATAGAGAATACCAATGGGCATATTATCAAATTTATCTGAATTACCCGTGGAAAAAAAATGTTTCAAAGCATTATTTAATTGTTCTTGAGAACAAAGGAAACTGAACACACATAAGGATTAATATTTAGTTTTTCAGGAAGGAAAAATCAAGTTTATCTGACTACAATCATTTTTAAAAACGTGACCAGAATGTTCAGGACATTTTGTTCGTACAAAATGTTAAAAAGGTGTTATTTAAACAGGGGAAGTCCTGTGATTAACCTGGTACAGTACATAGTGCTTCAGAGCTGAGCAGTATACTTGTGTCTCTCAAACCCTGGCACCCTGCTATGCTCACTACGCCTAGTGTCAGAGGTGGAATAAGCTCAGAGGTTTAAAAGTTGTTACTGGTGCTGATACTATAGGCCTGCGATTTAGAGGTCTGAGATTATGCACATGTCTCCATACTCAGAGGTTAAATGACATGGTATTCTTCTACTAGAGGTTTTTGTACTTGTTATTGACTTGGTAGTCCAAGGTCTTTGGACTTGTTTACAAGTTTCCAGACTCAGTCAGTACTCAGATCTTGGAGCTTAGAATCTATAACTCAGAGGTCTTTGCACTTGCACTTGAACTCTAAAGCAGCTTTCACATGATCAGCGTGAAAATGCTCAACACAGGGTCAAGCTACTAAATTCCTGTGGAGGGAACGTTGTTGTCTGGCATGGCAGCAACAGTAAGCCTGGTGTGACCTACATGAGGCCCAGTTCAGAGCCAATTGCTTAAAAACTTTGACCTTTCCTAGCTTGTCCAATCACATCACAGCTTTGTATGAAGCAGGTGGATATGCTATTAGTAACACAGTGCCCAGGCAGAGCTACACTGACCCATATCTACATGATTGTATACATTGCATTGCTGTCACACAATTGGCTGATTAGATAATCGCATGAATAAGTAGGTGTAATAAAGTAAATATAAAGTGCTCGGTGAGTGAGTTAGCCCCGGGTAGCTTCTTGACGTTTTGGGATAAACCCAGAATTTCTGGCTTCACAAAGCGACTACACAATTCTATAACCGCAGACAACCTACTAACACATATTGTAGCAGCTTGTTACAATTTAATGAACCACAAGCTTCCTGGATGGATGACAACAAGTTTCAAGAGCCTTACTTAGCGTTGAATGCTGCATTTTATTCTTGTCATGTGAAAGCAGTTAAAGTGAGGTGAGGGTTTCGATTCTGAGACCGAAACATATCCAAACCACAGTGTCAGAATTTTTATAGATTTTTTATTTCTCTACATGTTCAATGACTGTATGATGTTTGAATTGTAAACTCGGCACTGTAAGTATGTGTAGCTGCAGACGAACCATCAAAATCCAGTGACAGTAATAATAAACTTTTTACAGATCAATTCTCTAAATACCTTTCCAAGGTGGTGGCCCATCTGTAATCCAGGCACTTACCTGTATATAGGCATACATGTGTATAAATACACTTTGCCTTCCCCTTCATACATACTTGCAATCATATGGTAAATGGTTGGCATTTATATAGCGCCTTTATCCAAAGCGCTGTAGAATTGATGCTTCTGAATCACCCACACACTCACACACCAACGGCAATTGGCTGCCATGCAAGGCATCAAATAACTCGTCAGGCGCATTTGGGGGTTAGGTGTCATGCTCAGGGACACTTCGACACACCCAGGGTGGGATCGAACCGGCAACCCTCCAACAGCCAGATGACTGCTCTTACCGCCTGAGCTAATGGTACGCCCTAGTACTATCTCATAATCGCTCAGTCTGCTTATCTATCACCAGTTATTTACATTCACTTACATATGATGTAAGTCAAGTCTATTTTCATACACAAGGCAACTCAAAAGTGCTTTACAAAAGACATAGAAAGACATTCCATAGAAGTGTTATTAAAGTAAATTAGAATTAAAAACAATTTTAATAAGAGTAGACTGGAGATATATGCCCATGCCCATTTAGTGAGTTAATTCCCATTGATTGCATGTTTTAGTGGATATTGTAGATTTTGGTGTCCATCTGACTCAGGCGATCATGCAACACTTTTTATGGGTTGCAGAGGGGTTCGATTTTTGATTTTCGTGTCCAGTCTTGTCCTGCCCGTTTCCCTGTCTGGGCTTTGTTCCTCTAAGTCTGCAGGGCAGGAAAGGGGACACAAAACTGTCCTGCTATGGTCTTATATTGTCTTCTCAGGTGTCGTACAGCCTGTGGTATTTACGGCTGTACCAGTGTGCGCGCAGTGGAATCAAGTCCCAACGCATGTGCCAAAGTGCTGTTTCTCCAACAACTCTTTATGATAAATTATATACGGCTTTTTATGTTTGCACTTGAAGAATGGCCCTCAGCAAAAGGTGAATAGATTTAATTTCTTATTGTGCTTGGAGAACAATGGAGGCTTTCAGATAGTCAGAAGCTGGGCCCATGGCTCAAATATTCAGACAGACAGTACCGTGTACTGCAGCTCAGGTCTACATAACTCCTGAGGTCCTGAGGGCCTCTGTGTCTACAGGTCCTGAGGGCCTGATCCTGAGGGCCTCTGTGTCTACAGGTCCTGAGGGCCTGATCCTGAGGGTCTCTGTGTCTGCAGGTCCTGAGGGCCTCTGTGTCTGCAGGTCCTGAGGGCCTGATCCTGAGGGCCTCTGTGTCTGCAGGTCCTGAGGGCCTCTGTGTCTGCAGGTCTTGAGGGCCTGATCCTGAGGGCCTCTGTGTCTGCAGGTCCTGAGGGCCTGATCCTGAGGGTCTCTGTGTCTACAGGTCTTGAGGGCCTCTGTGTCTACAGGTCCTGAGGGCCTGATCCTGAGGGCCTCAGTGGCAGCAGGTATTTACTCCAACCATGCACTCCACCACCTGATTTCACTCATTATTTTACCTGCTTGGTTCAGGAAGTAAGCTCATTAGTGAAATCAGGATGTGGCTGGAGATGATACCTGCAGACCTCAGGACCTCAGGACCTGGAGCGTAGCTGGAAGTGTTTATTTTTTCAGACTGATTTACTGTCCAGCATTATTAATGTTCTGTACTTTTGGCATCACTTTTGTTGTGCATGGTCCCTCTCATCCTCATTAGTCAGGGCTGGGCCAGGAAGTTTGACTTAATTATTAGCCCCAGTTCTATGCACAATCTGACATTTTGCCTGAATGTCATGATAAGCTGGATGAATGACAACTGATAGCAGTTTTATGTTCCTATATTACACATTTAGCTGTTGTCTAATCTACAAGCGGAACAGTAATTGTGTACACAACAAATTAGTTACTAAGGCATGCTTGCCATCCTTCCTGAACTGGGAATGCCTGCCCCTTTTATAACAAAGATATATTTTATCTTTTTATTCTGAAGAATAAACTGAGGCATTATGTTATTCCTGAAAGGCTGGCCGTAGAGAGGTCGCCCATTGAGAACTGTGAAATGGAAGCCTGTCTGAACACGCTTCTCCATCCCCTGCTGTAAGATCCAGCTATGCCAGAGTGATCAGCGTGAACATTGAGCTGGTCAAGCTACTCATAAACTGTACTAGCTGGGTATGAGCTGGTCATGAAGCTGGTCTAGCTGGGAATGAGCTGGTCGCTTGTCTGAGCTGGTAACAGTTACCAAATGTTTCAAAACTTAGCTGGTCTAGCTGGGTATGAGCTGGTCAACCTACATGAACAAGCTGGTCATGAAACTGGTCTAGTTGGGTATGAGCTGGTCAGCCAGCTAGCGCTGGTAGCTTGTCTGAGCTGGTAGCTGGTCAGCTACCAGCTCAGACAAGCTACCAGCGCTAGCTGTTTCAAAACTTAGCTTGAGCTGGTAAAGCTGGAAGCTGGTCTGAACTGTTCAACCAGCTAGCAGCTGTCTCATAACCTAGCTTGAGCTGGGTTTTTTTTTTCAACTGGGTTTTATTCTCTACATTTTACAGCATGGCCCTCATCACGTTCCTTTCATTAGATCGATTCTCATGTCCTCACGCTGCATCGCTTTGTCGCACCAGATTCAGTTGCCGGATACAATTTGCCGGCTTGTCCTAGAACACTCAAGCATGGCGATCCCTGGAACCCTTCAGCATGGGAGGAAATGCTGTCCGCTATCAGGAGCCTCCATTTAGGAGAGTACTGAATGGTATTCCACAGATTGGATTGCACCACAATGGAGCGTCTCCTTTGATTGCATTGTGAAAGAGGCATTACGTTAAGTGTTTCAAAGGTTACTCTCCTCACTCCCAAACCACCCTATACACAGTCAGAAAACTGCTTACATTTCTGCAAATCCTAACCAGTAGTACCTACAAGGAAAGTTAGATTATCAGGTTTGAGCTTGATTAAGAGCTACTGCAGCCTCTAATGCCTCTTGGTATTTATTTTGAATAATTTAGAGATGTGGAAAATGTTTCTCCCACTGGAATGAGGAATGGGATGTTTGTTTACAGTAAATCAAGTCTGATTATAAAGCTGCCTTGCCTAATGTACATATTACCACCGCTGATGTTGATTGGCCAGTGAGATGATCAGTATGCAGTGTATATTAGACATTGTGGATACAGTGTGAGGTATCATTAAAAAGATTTGGGTTGATACATTTTGGGATTTTTTCCCTGCAGTGTGTGGAATACTGCTTGTTGTAAACCTTACTGAAATGAGAGAGCTTGTGGTTCTCAGGATGTTCTCAGGCCATCAGAAAAGCTGCGGCAAATGTTCATGTTCCTCAATGTCCCTGGAATATTACCTTTGAGTTGAGTTTTGATTCCAGGAAAGACCTGTCAATCAGCCAATCTGTTGATGTATAATTTGAATTGTGAGTGGTCATTTCAAAATGTATGTAACGGCTATATTGAAATGCATATTAACCATGCTGAAAGAAACAGCTCAAGCTAGGTTTTGAAACAGCTGGTAGCTGGTATTTCAAGCTGGTCATAGCTGGATTTTACACTAGGGAATATAAATAATACAGAAAAATATTAATATTATTCTTATCTTAATGTTGTACATGTTTTGTTTGCTTTTTAGCAGATGTGAAACTATTAGCCTGGGTCAAATATATTGAGGACATTATTGGGATTTTAAACCAATACAGAAATAAAATGTGCAGAAATACTCTAATGGTTATCTTTATCTGAATGCCAAATAATATATATGGTTAATACAATATGGGAGCCATTAACCCCTGCTAGGTCACATTTAACAATGAAAGTGGAATTCATTTGTGATTTATATTTATGAAATCGACAATAATGACATCATGGGGACATCAATCATGTTTATTTGTGAAAGTGGAACAAGGTTTTCATGCAGTAGAAACAGATAATCAATATTTATTTTTTCTAACTGAAATTCTCAATTATGTTTCATCTTCTTTAATCTCTATTTCATAGAGACCATATAGGAAAAAAGACATAACACAAATGATAAATAACAGATGCAAACACAAAACAAGAACCAAATTCACACTGCTTTTGTTACTGGTCATGAAATACGTCAAAAGTGTTTTTTCCGAATAGTTTAAAACTGGTCAAGTATACCCAAATGAAAGGTTAATGTAACAAAATGAAAGAATTGGACCTGAGACAAGAATAATTTGAATAATAAAAGTTCTACAGTATGAGGAATACTGCCTTTTAAAAACCTTTTAGCACACAATTTAGCCTGAATTACATCACTAAATGCCCTGGTGTGTAAATGGGTGATATAATTAAAAGGCTTTTCGCTCAGACTGTTTCTTGACTACAGGCTAAAATGCATTAAATGACGGTTCTTGAATAAAACGGTGAGATATTTTACAGTTCTGTAGTGTAGTGTTTCTAAGTAATGCTGACCTAAAAGTAGAAGGCTTACACCTTTCCTCTCTCACTCTGGGTAATGATGACTGTAAAAAGGTGCTACTTTGCAAACACTGCAGATAGTGTATGCGACCCCCGCTAATTATCATATGTCAATACAAAGGTCATGAAGGTTTTGTCTCTGCAGTCCGGTTACACTGCATTTATACCGTCCCATACCTCGTATGAAGAGGTACAGTTCCAGAGAGGGCATAATTGAACACCAATGCAAAAATGTCATGCTAAAAGCGAGCAGCTCTTTCATGGGAGAGTAAAAACAATTTTTGTTGCCATGTAAACCAGCGGTGAGAATATTGACAAGCTCAGTGATGGAGAGGTAACAAGTGACCACCGTAATATTCTAGCCCCGGTTTTGCAGACGGGTGCCTGCTGCAGTGCACATTTTTCAAAAGGTTAATCACATGTAATAATCACGAGTTATATTCTGCGCAAGGAACAGATCAGGTCACATGACTGGAAATGCAGTGCGAAAGATGAGAACCATCAAACCATGAAGTCATCCAGTCATAAACATTTAAAGAACATCGTAGCGCCTTTGTGAATTCCATGCTGTTGTTTAATTGAGCTCCATAAAGGCACAGTACGTTCTGCAGAAACACCTATAAAATATAGGTTCATCATACCTACAATACCAGTTGTGCTGACCCATCATTACGTGCTATGCAGGGATAGTTATCCAGGATCATATATATATATAATATATAAATTCTATACGTTTTTTGTGTATTGTTTATGCACTGGTTGATGTTTGCATGATTTGACACAGTTCTGTTCTAAATTATTTAGTCTCAGACACATCCATGGAATATGGTTGGGATTTGACGCAGATCTGCAAATTGAGACCCATGAAACCCATTTTGGATGGGTCAAGTTGTGACTTGTGACCATTAGCAGTCCACTGAAAAGTGCTCTCTCAATCCACACGACAAACAGTGTGTTTACAGTACTGTTACTGTGTGTGTTTACAGTACCAGATGCTCTTCAGTAATTACACAGCTGGCTCAGACTCGTTCAGAGCAGCCAAAGTGATTTCAAAGCAAAAAGCGATTTCCCTTACATGGATTTTCCGTTGATGCTCATTATCTGAATTAGTGGTATGTGTTCAGAGAGGACACAATGGTTTCCATGATGCAGATCATTTCATTTGCATACTCATAATCTATAGTATTTCTGTCCTCTCTTTTCAGTATTTCTGTCCTCTCTTTCTGTCCTCTCTTTCATTGTTTATTGCAGGTTTCTGGGGAAGTGGGTACTCTTATTGCCTTCTACAGTGAAATTCAGGAATCCGCGACACCTGTATAAAAATCTCCTGACCCATTTGAAAGACGTGAGCAACAGGGTTCCCACGCATCCTGGAAAACCAGGAATCTTTTGATGCAACTTTTCAGTCATGGAAAGAAAATTGCCTAATGTCATGTCCTCTCATGTAAATTTCCTGTAAAACGATGAGTAATATTTTCCAGGAAAATGTTTCTAGTATGACATTATAGGCCAAAACCACAGGGGCCCAGTCCACAATCGCAATGAGTCCAATCAATTAGAATCTTAAGCAGTCTGCCCAGTATACCTTACTGTATGTTGTTTGAAGTACAGTAGACATGGGTGACCTGTTCTATCATAATCAGATATCAAAGTGAAAGTAACACCGGAGTTGTGCATTGTTTGGAGGCTAGCCAGCTTGTCACTGTTCACCAGTCACAAAAAACCACATCAGCTGGGTTTGTGGCCACATGTTAATGTATTTGCTTTCATTGTCTCTATGTCTTAATGATGATAAATGATAAAAATATAGTTTTAAAGGGTTTATACGTAAGATGACACGTTCTCGCCCTAGAGTTCCGTTAGCCCAATGTTGGTAGTCTTCCAGCCTTATGACGATACTTTGAAGCCGTTTTTCCTCAAAAACATGGTTTGGTGGCACTGAAAATGCAACAGGATACAACTCCCTTGATGTCTGGAGTAGAGAGGAAACTTCGGTATAGTTAGAAATCTTATATTTTCATCTTTCGAGTAGTCTCTAAAACCCTACATACGTTTAGGGCTGGGGGTCAATGTGACTGATTTTGATAGAGCAGGTCACATTTACAAAGGCTGTAGCAGTTGCCAAAAGGTCTGTGCTGTGTCCTTGCTGGAGAGCAGGCTGGTGTTGGTGTTAGGGCTGATCAATTTTATTTCCTGTATTTTGAGACCTGTGGCATACGGAAATATTTCATTTAAAATAGTTTTTTGTGATTAATATATTGCAGGTCTTGCATAAAATAAACATAAAATTCCCTGGAATATAATGTCTTGGGAAACAGTGGGAACCCTGAAGCAATATTTGTTGGTCTTTGTCTCCTACCACTGTCATTATAAGTCCTTATTTGCTCCTGATATTTTTTGCTCCTAACATAATGCACACAAATTATCACACAAATATCAGTTGTAAGGTCTGATACCATGGAATTGTGCAGGTGATTCGAGTTTTGATGTGGACATTTTTTTTCCAACATGCACCACTCCAGATAACATATGGTGGAAAGACTTAAGTCGAGTTCAAAAGGCGTTGTTGTTATGAATTCTTTTTGCATGTGTGCCAAAAGCTCGCAAATTCTTTGGAGTGAAGTAATGGTCCGCTCGCTCCGGCAGACTATTGGAACAGGATTCTAGAAGCTTCTGACTGATCACGAGCAAGATCATGCTAACTGTACTGTAATGTTATATTCTTTGTAATCTATTGCCCATATAGTTAATTGTATCATGTGTTTTGGCCAAAAAAAGTAAATAAATTCAGAGCTATATGAACACATTCAAAGACAGCATACAGAACAATGGATGCAGTGCATTTACGTTATGGCCCTGCCGCATTGATCCCACTTGATTTGTCCAGGAAATCCAATATGATGAGTGCAAATATGGATTTCCTCACTGAGGGTCATTAGGGGACTCGAGATTGTGTGGGACTTGCATTGCGCTTCTTTCCTACCAATTTGTGCGAAATACAATCGCTGTGCTATGAGACCATACCCACAGTTGGGATTTATCCTTTTATATCAGGAGAGAGATGGTCTTGGAAGAGGAGGATGGTAAATGGTTGGCATTTATATAGCGCCTTTATCCAAAGCACTGTACAACTGATGCTTCTCATTCACCCATTCACACATTCACACACCAATGGCGATTGCTGACCAGCTCGTCAGGAGCAAATGGGGGTTTGGTGTCTTGCACAGGGACACTTTGACACAGCCCGGGTGGGGGATTGAACCGGCTGTGTCAAAGGGGGACTGCCAGACAACTGCTCTTACTGCCTGAGCCATGCCGCCCCAGGTTGAGGATGAGGAGGAGGGTGGGGTGTTGGAACCCCTTCAAGTCTAAAGCTGACAAGTTCAGGAGATTCATCAGAAGCAATAAGAGATATTGCTGCATTAAGAGGGACGGCGTGCTGTGAGCCGACCCCGTACCAGAGCACCAGAGCACCAGAGCCCCAGAGCCCCAGAGTACCAGAGCACCAGAGCACCAGAGCCCCAGAGCACCAGAGCACCAGAGCCCCAGAGCACCAGAGTACCAGAGCACCAGAGCCCCAGAGCACCAGAGTACCAGAGCCCCAGAGTACCAGAGCACCAGAGCACCAGAGCACCAGAGCCCCAGAGTACCAGAGTACCAGAGCACCAGAGTACCAGAGCACCAGAGCACCAGAGCACCAGAGCCCCAGAGCCCCAGAGTACCAGAGCACCAGAGCCCCAGAGCACCAGAGCACCAGAGCACCAGAGCCCCAGAGCACCAGAGCACCAGAGCACCAGAGCACCAGAGCCCCAGAGCCCCAGAGTACCAGAGCACCAGAGCCCCAGAGCACCAGAGCACCAGAGCACCAGAGCCCCAGAGCACCAGAGCACCAGAGCACCAGAGCCCCAGAGCCCCAGAGTACCAGAGCCCCAGAGCCCCAGAGCCCCAGAGCACCAGAGTACCAGAGCACCAGAGCCCCAGAGCACCAGAGTACCAGAGCACCAGAGCCCCAGAGCACCAGAGTACCAGAGTACCAGAGCACCAGAGCACCAGAGCCCCAGAGCACCAGAGCACCAGAGCACCAGAGCACCAGAGTACCAGAGCAGCCTGCTGATAATGAGCCAGAGAAGGCACAGCCCCTGTGTACATGCCCCAGGCACAGGGCTCATGGCCTGCATACCAACTCTACATCAGCCGCGTTTTTGCCGTACGCCAACAAAACCCAGCTGTGGAAGTTTCCGGCTTTCATTCTACGCCAATGCAAATCTCGCTCCGCAGCTGCACTGCAGAAAACGTCCGTCTTAACAAGCGTTTTCAATCATGTAATAAGATTTTTTTTTGACACGAGTATAAAATATTTGCTCGTTTTAGGTTTAACTGTTTGCTTGACACTGTTCTCGTTCCATTGGCAAATCTTGAAATTAGTCAAACTGTCTCAATATAAGTAGGCTACTAAAATATTTGAAATGGGCAGATATTTTGGGGTTTTTGCAGTGTGTAAACCAGTTGTGAGGGACAGTCCGTCTGTGTGTAACATTTGAGTTCACGTTTTTTTAATTACCTCTGTTTTTGATCTCTCCGGTTCTCGGAGTCGCTAATTGTGCCTCTGGAGTCGCCGCGGTAACACCCGCCACCAGCCGTGCCCGCTGCTGAACCGCGCGCTGTTCCCGCTCCTCATCACAGCGCCAGGCTGCCAGGCCTGCAGGCTGCAGGACAGCCTCATCCCTAACGATGACAGTCGCTCGCTTGTTTCAGCAAGAACTCACGACAGGCAGTGGGATATAGAAATTTTATCACAGCTAAGGGCCGTTCTTCGGCCCGGCGCGCAGTGGAGGGTCGCAACCCCCACAGCTGTGATGAAATGTCTGTATACCACATCCTGGGTGAGTTATTGCTTTTATAAAACGAAATAGTATAGACACAATTATAGACACAATCCAATTAAAACTGTTTTTATTAAGTTTCATTGCAAGAATAATTTACAAGAGAGTAGATCCTGTATGCTTGTAAGTGGCAGTTGATTGCTATGCAGCCAGTAAACATGTTCTGCCAAACTCACTAGCTAGTTAGCTTGCAAGCTACCGTGAGTGAGAAAATAAGAGTAAATAGACCTGTAAACAAGCATTAGAATGCACAGCTGTGGTATATAGACAATGTATCACTGCTATGAACCAAAACATTTTTTTAAATATGAAAAATCTAGGCTATATTTATTCTGGGTGGGCCAGTGAAAAAGTATTCACTCATTTAACCCGTGTTCTGTACTACAGATCCCAGCATGCCCAGAGTCGTTTTCGTCATGCTGGCTGACAGCTTGCAAGCACAGAGTTCTTGATCTTGATTTCAACACTTCAGCATCTTTGCATTGTGCCCTCGCTGTCACATGAAGGTTCAGAGTTCAATCCCCCAGCTGAGTCCACAAAATTGGACTGTCTTCAAAATGGCACCCTTGGCCTTTGCCTTGCAGTCAAAAGGAGGACTGGGTAGGGGCTCCATGATTGACTTGCCTCCCACCCAAGGGATTCTGCTGTGCACCAGCAGATGCAGAGAACAGAACCCGAATGATAGAATAGAACTAGCTATTCTTTTTTCTCAATATAAAAACCTGCTTGAGATTTGAATCTTTCTACGCTGTTGAGTGTGTATTGAATTGACATGCATTGTATGGATTCTATGTCATTGCACATGACCAGTTCTTTTATGTGTCTTATAACAGGATAATTGTGAATAATTGAGGTCTCTGGCTTTTATTACATTATTGAGCAAGGCCCACAGCAAGGCCCCTGGTAGTCAAAGTATTTTTAGCCTGCTGCATAGACGTACTGTAAACGGCTGTTGTGCAGTTCAGCATCCACCATCTCCTTGTTAAATTTAATTGATTTAATTAATTAAATGAATGGCAGGGTTGCCAACTCTCATGCTTTTGGCGTGAGGCTCACGCTGTCAGGCTCTTTTTCACACAGTTATGCGATTTTTTTACATTGAGGGCAATGCATCTCACGCTAAAAATGTGAGTTATTTTGGAGGGGAGCATTTCATCTCTAGCCAAGACAGCCCTGAAAGTTGGCAACTCTGGAATGGTAAAGTATGAACTAATACAACAAAATGTAAATACAGTGCGCTCACAGAGTGACACAGGAGTTCATAATTAAGCCTTCTTGGTGCAGAATGCCAGATTTTGAGCATTTAGCAGAAACAGAGAAGTGAGTCCTGTAATGTGTGAGTTGTTTTATTTCTCATCAAATCCACATATAATCTACACCGGCTGCCAGTAGAGCAACATTTTACATTCAAAGCCATTCACAGGAGCACGTGGAAATGTAACTTAAGGGTGTTAACATGAAACTATAGTCACTACGTCACTCTCGTATAGTTCTTCAGATTCCTGTGGTGGCTCAGGGTTGGGTGTGTTGGTGGGGTTTAATATATTGGGAAGCCAATATTGATTCATCTTCAAGCAAGGTTCAGATATTGTGTGGCACAATTGCAGACAAAACCTTCTGGGCCAATCAAAAAACGCTGTAATTGAATAAAGTGATACAACAAAAAAAATATTCTTTATCTGTGTCTGTGTGTGTGTGTGCACACACATATAGCATACAGGGAATTGTATTAATGAATTCCCCATTATTGCTGAAATTACACAAAGTATACAATATGATATTTATGCTTTCCATGAAGCTAGGCTTGGATATTCTGTCCGAATCTGATTAACGTCAGTGACAAATTTTTACCCCGATCCCCTTCGACATGAGTGCAGAACCTGAAACATTTAAGCTGATTGAAATTGATCTTACAATGGAAACCCAAATTAATTTGTGCCGACTGAGCCTATTGAGTCTGAAGAGATGTCTTAATCAGGCATTATTCAAACCTGTTTGTCAATGACCCGCAGTGGCGGGAGACCATTTTGGGAAACAGGATTGATTAAGGCACGGGATCCTTACAGGAACCCACTTCCATAAATATGGCACAAGGCTGTCTCCGACGCTGCTCCTTTCCGCAAGTCATCTTCTTGGGAGCAGCCGGAGGGAAAAAAAAAACTTTAATTGAAGAGATGCATCATTCAGCCGACCGTTCAAAGGACGAGCCTATATAAAGGCCGTTGGAAACCCCAGGAAGTCTTTCTGTTTTATTTATGAAAGGAGAGAGGTACAGTCCATTGTCCTCCTGTGTGTGCGTCAGTGGCGTTACCAGGATGTCATCCGGGGGTGCCACCCTGGGTATGCAGGGTAGGCAGCTACGTTTTGTGGGGACAAGGGATGGGGGTTCACTTCTCGGTTACTTCATTTGCGGTTGTCCGTCAATTCGCGGCAGGATAATGCAAATTTCTAAACTTCACTTCTGCCTGGGCTGCAGATGACAGATTTTCTGGAGACTTCTGCCCACTTGCAGGTCTGTCCAGGTTGGGCAGACAGCCCTTTTTTAGTCGCACCCCTGCTGTATGTTGTGTAAGCGTGTGCATTGCATTGCATCATTCAGACAGGTAAAAGCAGAGAGACTAACAGGTAGAGTTGGGAGCACAGCTATGTGGGAAGGGGGAACTGTCGCTAGCATTCTCCTTTATTTATCTGTGGGCTGATTTGATTTTTTGCAGCTTGGTACTGATAGAGCCCAGACAGCATGAAGATAGCACCTCCATTGCAATTTCTCACATTGGGCTCAGACCTGGGTCAAATATGTATGTAATGATAATTTAACTGGTGAAATTATGCTAGTAACCTTTGAAAAGTCTCCTGCTGGTCCCTGACAATTTTCATTGTCATTCAATTTTCTCAATGTACAATCATGAAATACATGAAAGAAGAACTTTTGTTCTGAATAGTGATGGGGGAAAAATACTTTTATTTGATTACAATTTAAAAAAAAACTTTTGTAAAATATTTGACTTAGGTTTGAAGATGAATCCCCTTGACTGTATTTGTAAATGCAGAAAACTGTATTCTGAGTGTTGGGAGTCCATGTTGTGTAGGGTTTTGCACCAGCTTCAGCCATAGTCATGTTCAATAACATTCCTTCGCATTCTACCCATGGGCTGCTGCCATGGTGATACAGAATTTGCCACCAGTACACCTGTGCTTATGTAAATAAGGCGTTTTAAACAACTGTCTCACACAGGTCTGGTCTGGGTCTGGGGTTGTGTGACCCATTAGTAGGGTGACCTCACATTTGTTCCCAGGACAGCCTCATATTTTAAGCCCTTTTTAACATGTTCCAATTCATCCATATTTCATTCGCACCATATGTCAATAGTTTTCCTGACTTTAATTTGCCGTTGCTGTAGGTTCTCATTGCATTGTGAACACGATACTCTAGGGCAGCCATCATCAAATCAGGGCTTGGAATCCAAATTCGTTTTCTTTTCTCCCTGGTAATTAGCCAAACAATCTGTGCTTCACACCTGACTCCCAGGTAGAGTGGAAAACCAGCAGTCCTCGTACCTCGAGGGCCGTGATTTGATGATCCCTGCTCTAGGGAATCTGGTTGCCCTACCCATTAACCGCCTTTGTCTCTGTTTTGGTCCCTGCAGCTACAAGCGGGTGGTGACACCACGGCGGGCAGGGACGGCGGTTGTGGCCTGCTGGACCGTGGCCTTCATCGTGGGCCTGACGCCCATGCTGGGCTGGAACAACCTGCAGAGGCTCCAGGAGAACGGCTCCATCGGGCCTGACCTGGTCATCACCTGCCAGTTCGAGACGGTCATCAGCATGGAGTACATGGTCTACTTCAACTTCTTCGGCTGGGTGCTGCCTCCGCTCCTGCTCATGGTCCTCATCTACGCCGAGATCTTCTACATGATCCACAGGCAGCTGAACAAGAAGGTGAGCGCCAGCCACGCCGACCCCAGCAAGTACTACGACAAGGAGCTGAAGCTGGCCAAGTCGCTGGCCCTGGTCCTCTTCCTGTTTGCCCTCAGCTGGCTGCCCCTGCACATCCTCAACTGCATCACGCTCTTCTGCCCTGACTGCCACAAACCCATGTTCCTTATCTACATCGCCATCCTGCTCACCCACGGCAACTCCGCCGTCAACCCCGTGGTCTACGCCTTCCGGATCAAGAAGTTCCGCACCGCCTTCCTCAAAATCTGGAAGCAGTACTTCTGCTGCAAGGACGCGGCCGCCCTGCCCAGCCAGCCCAGCGAGAGGATGGACAGCCACATCGAGCTGCCTCGGCCGGAGAAACCCAAGAAGATGGAGGAGCAGGAGATGCAGCAGAACGCCATCTGACCCAGGCGTATCGGGAGGGTGGGGAATCGAGAGGCAGAAATTGGAGGAATTTTCCAGAATTCCCTGCCCCTCCTCTGGAAAGAGCTTGATCTTTGACCGTTAACGTCCGTTAACCGGTGCCATGCCGAGTGTAAGCCCCTGGCAGTGACCGAGAGTGACTCGCGGTGTTGTGGAACGCACACCTGATTCCTCAGCCTGGGACTCACTGATTGGCTGAGGGAGTGTGATGTCGTATGCACTTGTCAGAGGGGGCTGTTTTGAGCACAAACGAGGGTAGAGAAAAAATGAAGAATGTTGCCCCAGTGAAGCCTACATCACCTGGGGCATAGGATTGTTTTTGACAAAAAGGCACTACCTTTTTCTCAAGGAATTTTGAAGAACAACATAACAGTATCAGAAATTAACGTAACATTTTCAGACAATCTGAATCCATGTATGTATACCGTTATTTGTAACATTCATTTTTGACATCAAATCAAATTGACTGGGTCATTACCATTTCCACCTTTTCCAGAAATCAATGGATAAAGCATAAAAACCTGTATTGAATCCTCTGAGTGAGTCACTATACAGGCGGGCAAAAGGTGAATGTTTAACCTGCAACACCTGGAGTACTTCTCTTTGTCGCCATCATCGCGTCCCGGGTCTCGGCAGGCAGCTGCACCGGAGCGTCGCTGCGACACAGAGAAGAGAGAGAGGCGCGGGGGCGGTGGTGCTGACGCAAGGAGTTTGCTAATCCCCCAGTCGAGCTCCGACACGTTTCTGCGCTGATCCCACCCGGCGTGGGGTGAGGAGAGGAAGTAGGCTGCGGAACCAGCCTGAGGCCCTGCTGGAGCCCTCTTTAAGATTCCCGGCGGCGGCCAGCAGGACCTGCGGGGGGGACAGGCCGGCGGAAAGAGGCTCAGCGGCCCACACGCTCACGCCGGATGGAGAAAAATCACCGTTGCACATCAGGGGCTCACGCGCTGCGCTCTGCTTTCAGACTGTCGGAAACCGGCAGTCCAGAGTGGTCCGCCCTCGACCTTAAAATCACTTTGATCGATCGGGCGGAGAGGATTCTGGGTCCTTCTGAATGAGGGCAAGACTCCTACATGATCGGACTCTACCTGTCGGGAGGGAAGGGTGCTTTTGTTTCTCGACAGCTCCTTTCATCCTGGCATTTTTACGTTCTTCTTTTACATTTCTGATTGTGGGAAGGTAAACCCTTGCTTATATCTTTGTAATGGTCCGTTGTATTTTGAGTTGTGTGAATGTATCGAGAGGTTTTGGAGACGTTGCTGTGTTTTCGGAGGGCTCGGGCCACCCCAGGATGCTGGCTGACAATCTCTCAGCGAAGCTGAATGATGAGAACTCGTGGAGCGTTCGGAGATAATCATTACCCATTCTGTATCCACGGGGGGGGGAGACTCGCTCAACATAACAAGCCCTGATGAAGCCAATTGATCTCATTATGAATTGAGACTGTGGCTTTCCGCGCACCAAGTGGCTCTTTCGTGATGAAAAGCACAGGCTAATTATCCATTAGCCTGTCCTCACAATAGCGACGATGTAGTTTCTTAAGGAAATTGTGCTCTCGTGTGGCTTCACAGTGTGCTGTTTGTGCCTCTGCCTTGCTCACTGGCTCAGTACTGAGAGCTGATCAATACATGTCTTTAGAAAGTCACTTTGTATTGACAGTATGTTGGGTGCATTTCCTTGTTTGCTGCAATGGGCTCGATGCATACACTGCAAAAAAAGGGTCTGTTTTGACAAGTTTTTCTGTCTTGTAAATAGACTTAAAATCTTATTTTTTTTAAATATTAGCTTGACAAGTGAAATGTTCTTACCCCATTGGCAAGTCAAACGGTCTCACCTCATTGGCAATACATTTCTCTTATTTTGTATAAAAATAATGAAATAAAAATAAGATATTTAAGTCTAAATATTAGACAAGTACTTGTTTTTTTGTTTTTACAATGCAACATTCACAGTCTGGGTTGAATAGGCTGGCTGTACCGGCCATAGCTTAATCCACTTCTGTCTACCTGAACCAGGGTGACTGTGTTTCTAATGCGGTCTGGTCTTTGTTCTGGAAATGAACCGCACAGTCAGTACGGTTGAACACGTGAATCGAGTGAATCGACTGGCCCAGTCAACAGCTCAACGTTGAGTCCCTAAGGCCCCAACGTTGAGTCCCTAAGGCCCCAACGTTGAGTCCCTAAGGCCAGAGTTGGAGAGAAGAACAGAAGAAGAGCAGCGGACAATGCAGCTGCATCCCAAGAGTAAACAAGGACACAGTTCCTTTGTTCTGTATATACAGTGACACAGGTAAAACACATGTACAATATTAGTTGGACATTACATAAATAAGACCATTGCTGAGATCCAATCAGTATTTGTCCTTCATTTTGACCCGTGATTTTATCGCTTTTCTTCACAATTTTGCAAATTGATTTTGCAAATTGATTTTGCAGATGTTTGAACTGCTGAAAACCATTCGTGAAAATACAGATTTCAGCAGAATTTGAGCATGAGTCAAAATTGAGGACAAATGGTAATTGGATCCAGGCCTGTGCACCGTGGGTCAATAGTAAGAATTCTATCGATAATGTACTGTATTGGAGTGCTGACCTGGGATCAGTTTTGTCCTGTCCATTTTGTACCCCTATCCATTAGATGACGTAAAAGGTTAAACTGATCCTGAATCAGCACTTCTCCTGAGAAACTTTTGGCCGGTTGTGTTATTCCCCTGGTCTTAACTTGTTGACTGGATTCTGTGGAGAATAATATACCATACTATATTTTACACAGCTATACAATACATTCATAAGAAGTGTTGTTTTTCTGGAGAAAGGCAAGGGGAGCTTTACTCGGTGACTCCATCCAGGGCTTACCGTTCAAAACTACCTACTGTATAAATAATTCAGTGTGTGGTGCGGTGAGAGCAACAGTACAGGAGCGCTGCAGCCTCTGTGCCTACCTGCACCTCAAGTACAGAAGGACAAATGGGTTTTAAACGACGGCCAAAAAAACAAACAACTGCAGCTTGGAATTCCCCCCCCCCCAATGGATTCATCTTCAAATTAGCCCAATTTGGTGAGAACTGCAGGCCAGTTAGCATTGGTTATATTTGGCGGATGTAGGTCATCCACTGATAAATTACCTCAGATGTTTCCAACCTTTGAACTATTACTGAATAATTTGGGACTTTTAAGTTATAAGAATTTATCAAGAGGCCAGTGAAAATATTGCCGTCTTTCAAAATTCTGACAGTTCAAACTTGAGCGTCGGAAATGGGTGAGAAAAATGATCCCAGAAGTCTGAATGTGTGTTTTGGTGTGGTCGGGATTCTGCTGTAACTACTGATGGAATGTTGGGGAAATGTGATTTCTAAAGTCACAAAAATAGTATATCACATTAAAGCTCTACAGAAGATTTTATTTTTCTCATGGTGCGTTTATTTAACGTTAAATGAACACAAGTATCACAATTTTTATGCTACTGATTTACCAGAGTAAGATTCTGGGGACCTCCAGGTGGAAGAGAGAGAAACCAGCATATTGCCATCTGGCGCCCAACCCTGTGCCAAAAGATACATGTCAGTCGATCCTTGGAGGAGAGCCGTCTAGTATACTGCCGGCTTACTGCGTGACTAATGGGCAGAAGGCTGTATGACAGCATATTCACACTACACTACCCTTGGGTGTTCTCTATCCACACGTAAATGTATGCATTCACACAGAAGCATATGTGCACACACATACACACAAACACACTTGTGTACACGTGTATGTACAGTAGCATATGTGCACACACACGTGCACACACTCACCCCCGCCATACACACTGGTTTGCCGCTCGAGAGTGATGTTCCTGTGGGGGTTACTCCTTCTCAGTGTCCTATATAGGCTCCCGGTGGTCCTCACTCCTGGTCCTGGAGAGCCGCAGGGTGCGCTGGCTTTAGTTTTCGCCTTAATATCAGCAACCAATTCAGACCCAAGAAACCAGGTGAGGTGAGTTAACTGTGTAATCAACTGTTTTCATTGATCTGAGTAACAACAAAAGCCAGCGCACCCTGCGGCTCTCCAGGACCAGGAGTGAGGACCACTCCTGCACTTTAGGAGTATTATCAAGATGCCAAGAATTGTTACTTTAATACCCTCAATCCCTTATAAGAATACTTTGTTAAAGCCATGCAGCCAAAAAATTAAAAAAATTAAAAATTCTACAATGTCTGAAAATGGAGCCTCTGGATATTTGATATGGATATGGTTCTTTGCAGGAACCCTGATCTGGCTCTTACTTGACTCTTAAGACTTCAGCTAAACAAACACACTAATCCGAGTTATCCTTCAATGCTCCTTTCTGGAGAAAATCAATACTGTAAGAAAGCACAGCAGACATTATTCCCATTCTTAGGGTTAACACCAGACTGGGCACAATGGCCCATTGGAAATCAATGTTTCATAAGCATGGACATCTGCTTTGCCAAATCAGAATTAAAAAAATTTCTGAAACCAAAAGCTTCTTGAGGGCAAAGACACGGGAGATAAAGAAAGCATACAGCAAGGGAGAAGATGAAAGGGGGACACGGAGAAGATGAAAGAAAAGACGGAGGAATCGAGAAAAAACGTGAAATAGGCTAATGGAATGCCCTTGCTCCTTCAAACGTCATGTTTGACAGCTGCTGCTTCCTTACTCAAAGGAAAGATAGGGTGTTCCTAACTTCTGCTTCTAATATTTAAGGGTTTGGAATGTCCTTAAAGATGGCGGCTCGATTTCCAGGTCAGGAGCAAGTGAAAGATAAAAAACAAGGAGGAGAAAAACAAGCGATTGGAATGAGCACGTCTTTCCTTAATTTCTGTTTAACTGTTGTTTACACTGAGTAATGTTCACATTGCCCTCTCATATGTCAGTCCCTATATCCCACTGTAAAAACACTTACACTTACTGTAGGGCAGCCTGTAGCCTAGTGGCTAAGGTACAAAACTGGGGCTTAGAAGGTTGGTGGTTCATGCACCAGCGTAGCCACGATAAGATGCGTGCAGCTGTTGGGCCCTTGAGCAAGGTCCTTAACCCCACATTGCTCCCTGCTTAGTCTAATCAACTGTAAGCTGCTTTGGATAAAAGTGTCAGCTAAATAACTGCAATGTAACAGAGCCTTGGTGCTCCTTAGTTTCTCCAATATTAGTGATTCTAGCGCTAATCAGTGTATCACTCGCTTTAAAACTGGCCCTGAACTCCTTATACTCTCCATCAGTGCGTATCGCAGGTCAGCACTAATCGTTTGAGCAGGTCACTTGCTTTTACAACTGGCTACTTCCTCCAGCAACACCGATTTCAGACGGGTACCACTCGGTCGAGTGCATAACCAGCCCAGTTCCCCGTGGGGGGATTTGAAAAAGGCAGGCGTGGCATCCTGTAAACACGGCCGGGGCTGCAGCAGGGTCAGGAGTCAAACGGCTCGTGTCTGCGGAGTACGGACAGTTCAGCAGCTTTTTCCGCTGCCGGACTCAAATTAATTTGGTTCCGTCAGGCCCCGGAAGGTACTGGAAGCTTTGGCAGTAGCGCTGGTTTGCCACGTGACGGGGCCTCTCCTCTAATGCGGAGTGCGATTCTTGGGGCGTAATCCCGCATGACAAGCGCAATGTGGAGCAGCGCGGGGGGGGGAGGAGGGGGATTACAGGTTGCCAAGGAAACCACATCTGCGGCCGGCTCGCGGTGCTGCAAAGTGGTTTCTTGGCGGCCTCTAGTGGCCAGTACACAGTGATGCGCCGAGACTCCAAGAGGAAAAGGAAATGCCAGCACAGTGCATGAGTAATGAATGAGTGACTGATCTGACGATTTACTGCACGTCCAAAGTACGGAGGTTTGTATAATGTTTACATTTCTGTTCGTTTGTTGACAAAGCCAAAGAAACAAACTAATTCAACTAATTACAAATAAATGTCACACTTATTTCAGATCCATATTGAATCATTCCATTGCGGTACAATGTGTCACCGGTGAGATTCTGGATTGAGCTTTTGAGGCCAGATTTATGTTTTAGGACCATTTAAATAAATATTGACAATTGATGTACTACAAAGGGTTATAAATAATAAAAAGAAAATAAGCATTAGTGCCATAACACTTAAAGGAACATGACAGAGTACCTATTGTCTTACTCAAAGGCTTCATATTTCATGTTAATAGCCTGAATTTTTGCCCCTATATTTATGGCAGTTGTCAGCAGTTCCATTCCTGGAGGTGTGTTTAGGTTTTATTCCTCACCAATTACCCTGGTTGAAAGGCCTAAGTGGTTCTACGCACCAAGGCCAGTGCATTCATCGAGTAGACAACAGAAAAACACTTTTTACACAAAAATATCAGCTGCCATTTACAAGCTTACTGGTACATGGAGCTGAAATATCAGGTCACACATATTATTGGGCTAATTCATTAAGATCATAAATTGATGCAAAATCCACAACCTTGGGGGAGAGCTATATACAGCACCGTTTGTGAAATTTGTGCTGAAGGTCCGCATAAATTAAGACCATGCAGTCCATAAGTAATTGGACAGTGGTAAAATGTGTTCTTTTGGCTCGGTACTCTAGCGCATTAAATTTGAAATGAAACAATAAATATGAGGTTAAAGTGAAGAATGTCACCTTTAATTTGAGGGTACATCCATATTGGGTAATCCGTGTAGGAATTAAATCCATACTTCCCCCTGTTTAGGGGACCAAAATTTATTGGACAGTTGGCTTCTTAGCTGTATCTCATTAGCCAGGTGCATTCAATCCTTTCCTTAGTGCAGGTATAAGCAAGTTTTCAGTATCTAATCCAGATTCTAGGCTTTGGGACTGCCTGAGGAGTTGTTATATGTGTTTGTGACATGAGGGCAAGAGGTGTGCTAATGAGATTCAAGAAGCCTTTATGAGACTGAGAAATAAGAAGAAAAAACGGAGACACGAGGCAATCAATAGACAAACTGTTTGGAACATCACATTTATGCAAGGTTTCAATCAGAAATATCTAGATTTCATTTACATATAAAAATAGGAAACAACAAAAGGCCGAAATGAATCTACTTCTAGTCCCTTCTTAAACAACAAATTGACAAATTCCTACATTCACATGACCGTGCAATTTCACTTTCAAAGGCTAGGTACAGTACGATACATTTAACAGGTCACAACAGCCATAGGAGAATGCAGAGATCAGTGCAGTCTGAAACCTTGTGTTTTAGGAAATCGCAGGAGACCTACCACTTCACAACGGCCCAACTTTAACCCGAGCTGTGCCATGCCTGAGTACAGAATACAGATCCATCGGGACCATTGATTGGACAATTATTTGGCTGCTATAATAGACTTTAATCAATGTAATATTTGTTCTACCTTTAAAAATGAACCACAGGTAAGCTGTGATTCAGCTGGATGGCATTGTCCGTCCAAAGTCACTTCTATCTGTATTAAAAAGGTGTGGTGGTGGTGGTGGTGAACTAAATGGAATGTTCATTTGAAATCGTTCAACGGTGATGGTCAGACCTGGGTCAAACACCTCATTGTTTTGGATTTAAATACTTTCCGAAGCTTTACAGAGCTTGTCTGGTATATTGGAGAAGAAGAACCCTCAGAAGAAGAAGCCTGCCTTCTGGTCCTCTTGGTTGGCTCAATTGCACCAGGTAAGATTAATCGAGCACAGGAAAGTATTTGAATCCAAAATAATGACGTATTTATATGTAAATACAATTCTGCCACTCAGAAACCCAGACTGAGGCACACAGTCACACGATGTATTCCGTACCCAGAGGTGTCGATTACATACGCAACCCTCTTCTAAACCACAAAATACTGCAGTTTCTCTGGGTCAAATGGCTGAAAATTGTAGTTGCATTTCCGTTACACGTACTTGGTGCATCTCTTTGTTCGTATGCAGTTCAGCAGGGAAATGTATTCGGTAAACATTTAAAAACAAGCCGGTTAAAAATCACTTTTTCATTTGTGCCTCTATTTTCCTGGCACATCCAAGTTTGTGGAGGCCAAAGTAAGTGAGCAGAATTTCCCACTTTGAATCAAATCGCTGTAGCCAGCAGCCTAGCAGGACAGCACAGTAGAGCTGCCTGTGGTCCACTTGTATTAGTTGCAGGAGTAGACCTTTAGGAAAAAAGCAAGCTGGATGAGCAAAAGCAGGCTCATAACTCATGGCTGACCAAAGTGCTAAAAAGCCCTTTGCAATATGAGGGGAGTTAATTCCGCCCACCGTAAATAGTTTTTGCTGTTAAGGAACGTTTTGAGGAAAAGCAGCAACCACGGTAGACCATGTTCCACTTCCGTCGGAAGGTTACGGATTAAAGCCGTGGCTCGAAATGGAGGATCCACAAAGGAGACAAGCTTTAGAATATGACAGGGGCCATTGGGAATTGAGAAACATGAATCAGTTTTTAAAAAGCGGATCGAAACAACACGTACACTAAAATCGTGCCCGAGTCGGTTTCATTTTGACTTGATGGCAGGATGTTGCAGTGGTGAAGTTGCCAAATATCTCTGCTGTACATCACTCGGTCTTTCCATTGAGAAGATCTTTATTCAGAGGCAACTCTCTCCTGCAAAAAAATAAAATAAACAAGTTGTCAATAGTGTATGATGTTAAATACAAAACTATATGTCTTATCTCTCAAGTAATGCCGTTTTACAAAGAAATATGCTTCTGCATATTATGGCCATTGCAAAACACAACTTTTTAAACAACACTAGTGACAAGTTGTGATAAGACTGCTAGTATTAAGCTGTCTAGTAAATTACATATCGTGACAATGTATTTTCTGTGATCTAAATGGCAGAGCCATAAAAATCTAGTTTGTGGTCTTAAAAACCTGGAAGAGAGTTTTTTTGAGCCAACAATATTTTCAGCAGAAATCTCAATCCTGCAGAATTCTTCACTTACTCCTCTCATGGGGTGTCAAATCAGTAAATCTATTCCTATTATTAACCCACATATTACTCGTGGCCATGAGCGCCAGTGGAAGAGCTTGTTCTCAGATCACTCATGTTTGCTTACATATTTTCAGCATATTTCTGCTGCATACCTGTCATTTTAAAATTTGCGCTATCATTTTAGACGCAAAATCGGAACCATTTTCGCCGCTCAGGACCTGACAGACTCCGAACCTAGGGAAACTCTTTCTAGCTAATACTTCAGCTACTGTTTTAGAATCTGCATGTGCAGTGGGGAATGCCTCCACCCACCTGGAAGAACAAACAATACCGTTTACCTTCAGTGCGATTGATTACGTCTACGTAGTCCATTACTAAATGAGTAAACGCACCCAAATGTGGTGGCATAGAGCCTGGTATAGATCCTGCTGCACACTTTATTATTGCTATTTTCTGGTGGTTTCAGGGCCTCCAATAGGTCTTATACCTCAAAAATGTTTTTTTATCATGGCATCTAATCCTACATCGGTTTCACCCTTCTTCTCTCCATTGGAATTACATGGTACGTGGTGACAAAAAATTGCATGTTTTCCCTCCTATGGGCTATATTTACTCATGTTTCAGCTATAGCTCCACTGGATATTATGGATAGCACCTCCTAGGGGTGTGGGGTGATTCTCAGGGCCTCATTCCCCATTGTTGTTGTGGCTGCCATCCATTACATTACAGAGCGACGTACAGTTGATTAGACTAAGCAGGAGACAATCTTCCACTGGAACAATGCAGGGTTAAGGGCCTTGCTCAAAGGCCCAACGGTTGTGCAGATCTTATTGTGGCTAGACCGGGGATCGAACCACCGACCTTGTGGGTCCCGGTCATTTACCTTAACCTCTGCACTACGGGCATAGGATAGTTTCTACTGCTTGTAGATAAGGCCCACAAGAACCTCCGTCGAACCATGTTACGGGACCGTCCTTGGTCCACTTCCCCCACTTCTTCATAGCATGACTATTGTCCCTCTGAAATGACTAGACCTTGGGAGTAAAGGGACAGGCTCTCCCTTCCCAGGTCCCATGTAATTTCCACCCATGTCTTTTGTTTCACTTTTGCTTCCGTTTTCTTTTTTACATTACATTACAAGGTATTTATCAGACGCTCTTATCCAGAGCGACGTACAATGAAGTTCAGATGAAACACAGGAACAAGTGTGAAGAGGACCCCAGAGAACAGTATGGTTCATTACATTACATTACATTACATTATTGGCATTTGGCAGACGCTCTTATCCAGAGCGACGTACAACAAAGTGCATACCCATAACCAGGGATAAGTTCGCTGAAAGACCCTAGAGGTAAGTACAATTTCAACTGCTACCTGTACAACAAAGAAAAGGACAAGGGTTTTTTTATTTTATTTTTTTTTGAACAAACAAACAAACAAACAGAGCAAAAGTCACCAAAGTGAACTATCCAAACACTGCTTTCCTAGCCAACTAAAAATACCGATACACAAAGCAAGTCACAGAGACAACAATTAAGGTTCACAGGGAGGTAGGGAGGGATGGGGAGAGGCGCTGCTTGAAGAGGTGCGTCTTCAGCTTGCGCTTGAAGGTGGGGAGAGATTCTATAGTTCTGACCTCAACGGGGAGTTCGTTCCACCACCGTGGAGCCAGAACAGACAGTAGTCGTGAGCGTGAGGTGGAGTTTCTGAGAGGGGGAGGTGCCAAGCGGCCTGTGGAGGCTGAACGAAGAGGTCTGGCAGGGGTGTAGGGTCTGATGATTTTTTGCAGATAAGCTGGGGAAGACCCTTTAACTGCTTGGAAGGCTAGCACCAATGTTTTGAATTTGATGCGAGCCATGACAGGCAGCCAGTGAAGGGAAGTAAGCAGGGGGGTGACGTGTGAGTATTTGGGAAGGTTGAAGACCAGACGAGCTGCTGCATTCTGGATGAGTTGGAGGGGTCTGATGGCGGACGCTGGGAGGCCAGCCAAGAGGGAATTGCAGTAGTCCAGGCGGGACAGAACCATCGCTTGGACCAGGAGCTGGGTTGAGTAGGGGGTGAGAAAGGGGCGGATTCTCCGTATGTTGTATAGGAAGAACCTGCAAGACCGGGTCACCGCCGCAATGTTCTCGGAAAGGGACAGTCTGCTGTCCATCACCACGCCGAGGTTCCTTGCACTGGGTGACGGCGTGAGTGTGGTATCCCCGAGAGAAATGGAGAGATCCAGATGGGGAGAGGTATTAGCAGGGATGAATATCATTTCAGTCTTGCCTGGGTTGAGCTTTAGATGGTGGTTGTCCATCCAGCTCTGGATGTCCCTCAGGCAAGCAGAGATACGGGCTGAAACCTGCGTATCAGACGGCGGGAACGAGACGAAGAGTTGGGTATCGTCCGCATAGCAGTGGTAGGATAGCCCATGTGCAGTGATCACAGGGCCAAGGGAGCGAGTGTAGAGAGAAAAAAGAAGTGGGCCAAGGACTGAGCCCTGGGGAACCCCTGTGGCGAGGGGCCGAGGTGTCGATACCGAACCAGCCCAGGCAACCTGGAAGGAGCGACCAGAGAGGTAGGACTCAATCCAGTCCAGGGCTGTGCCACAGATGCCCATTGCTGACAGGGCAGACAGGAGGATGGAGTGATCCACAGTGTCGAAGGCAGCAGAGAGATCTAGAAGAATGAGGATAGAGGAGCGGGAGGCTGCTCGTGCGGCATGAAGTGACTCACTGACGGAGAGGAGCGCAGTCTCTGTCGAGTGGCCCGATCTGAAGCCAGACTGATGGGGGTCTAGCAGGTTGTTGTTAGAAAAGAAGGAAGAAAGTTGAGTAGAAGCGGCTCGTTCTATAGTTTTAGAAAGGAAAGGAAGAAGAGATACCGGGCGGTAGTTCTGGATGATGGAGGGATCCAGGGTAGGCGTTCCAAGTCCTAGTGTGACCATACAGATACAGTTGGAACCCTTGTAGAATACATCAACTTACGAAATAGCATACCACGGTTGGCAGCTAGAATACCTTCTTCTCCTTTTTTTTTTTCTCACAAAAACAGTTCAGGGGATTCCCTTGGTCAAGGGATTTCCTCGGTCTGTGGTTGCCAAACCTTCTTCTTTTATCTTTTTTCCCTTCTGTCAGCTCCCACTTGGAAGCATTCTTCTTTAGCTCTGTCAACTCTGACTCGTGCAACTCCTTCCCCTGAATATCACAAGACTGATTACTTTCTTTATCTCTTCAGTTCATAATTCCCTCACCGGGGTGCACTTCAGCCAATCAGCTCTGTCCCCCAACCCCGTCAAGACCCACAGAATCTTTCCCCATTAATTTTAACACTTTTTAGAGGGGTACCGTACCAGCTATGAAAATAAGACTGTAACCTCGCCCTTTACAACATTTCATGCAACATTATCCACAGCACCCGAAATGCAATGAATCTACATATAATTTGGGTGCACCGAAAACATTTTCTATTATTCTCACGTCTCCTAAATGTCTTCACGTCTTGTCTACCACATTTTCCACACCTTCTTAAAATGCTTTGTCGCTGTGTATGTTTCCCAGTTTCCTGGCAATAGCCCATATATTTTCATACAGCTTCCCTTTTTCAATAATAGTACCAATAATAGTTCCAGTTGCATGCAATCCGTGCAAAGGATCTACAGTAAAAGCTAACCAGACCAAAATATTTACCAAATAAAATGCCAACAAAGCTAGCCTCTGAAGGACCACATCCTGTCGTTCCCATTCCCCAGTTCCTCCTGGGTCCCCATGACCTGTTCTCAGCCTACGTGACGGCTACATCCAGCGACTCGGACGACCTCTGTCCTTCCTTCACTCTTCACCTACTTTCAGTCCTTCAGAATTGCACAGCTGCAGTTTTTACACTTGTGGTGGCAGGCCTCTGCACTACTCAGCTCCCACGATCCCCAGGGGTCACGCCGTGGGAACCCACGGCGACGGGCCTACAAAACGACATCTCACTCTAACACTCAAAAATGACATGTGTTTCACATTAACTTTCTGAGTCACTGACAGTGACTAAAATACACTGACGGTACTGACAGTGACACTGACAGTACACCGCTGATGAGTTCTCAATTCATGCATCAAAAGCAAAGGTTTTTCTATGAAAGTACTATTACTACCCCAAAAAGAAATTGTCGGCACGACTAATCAAAAGCTTTGCCAAGCAGGCCAGGATGCAGTCCGAAGAGGTTAGTTAAGGGTCTCTGCTGGCCTGAACACCACATTGACCCTCGCATTAAACTGCAGTGAGCTTCGGAATTACTGGCACCCCTAATTGGCAATGCACAAAAAATACTTATAGACAATATTATTAACGAGACTAAAACTAAAAAATGTCAACATGTGAACAATACTGTACATTATTAATGTTTCAATGGAACCAACCAAAAGCAAGTATTGATTTAATTTAAAAAATGATTTCACTAAAATCAAGGTCCCATACCCCTGGTGTAGTACTATGTCCCCAGGATAACAGCATGGAGTCTTCTCCTGTAACGCTTGACAAGGTTAAGGATCACATTGAGGAATGGTCCAAAATCCCTCCAAATGGGTTCTTTAACCTTCACGCATTACAGGAAAAGACTGCATGCTGTTATCCTTTCCAGAGGTGTATGCACCAAGCAATAAAGCAGGAGTGCCAATAATTATGGAACCTTGATTTTGCTTAAATCTATTTTTCATTAAATAAATGTTTGATTTTCCACTGAAATGTTAATGAAGTACAGTATTTTTGTATCAATAATGATACTGTTTATTTATTTCAGTCAGACAATGCACGATGACTTAAGCAGTATTTATTGAGGTTTAATGTGAAACTCCCTGTGGTAAAGCCTGTTGAAACAGGCAGCGGCTCCAAACCCGTAGGGTGGTGGTGGGTCACGGGGATCTCCAGGAGCAGAGCTCACCGGTCGAGGCTGGGGTGATGGTGGTGGGAGCGCAAAAATTTAACATTTTTAGGAATAGCAGGATTCCAAAACAGGCAGTGCAGCAGAATGAGCCAGGCAGCAGCAAAATGAGCAAGGCCCTGAGGTCGGTGCCTTATATAGCCCCTTCCCTTAGCAGCATGTGTGGGGCCGACACTAAATGGCACCCGAAACTAGCTCAGCAGGCTTGGCATAACTTCTTGTGCATTGGCAGTCAGGGATGCCAGTAATTCTGGTGCTCACTGAATAGTATGTATGCAGAAACAAGCCTTTGGCTAGATGCCCAGATACCGCAATTATTACTTCTGGTGGACCTTGAAGCGGTCTTGACTCATATCATTATCTTTTGAACACGCAAGGCACAATTTTTTGTGATTCAGAAATGCAAACCAGCCATAATCTGAAGAGGTCTGATAAATGCATTGTTTTCAGCTGCATGATCAAACGCTGGAAGGAGCAAAGCTTCTGAACACAAAATGATTTAATTTTTCTTCAGAAAATTTGCCACGCAACCTAGGGCCGTACATAAGAGTAATAACTGAAGAGAAAGTGAATATTGAATGAATCTGCTAAATTAATCCAGCCTTAGACTGCTGGAGACTGAGCTGGGTAGACTTAAATGATCTGAAATTTTAATTATTACCTCTCAAATATCACAGAAAGCATGAAATTAACTCAGAATTTGGCCACTAGACCCCTCTTTATGAGCAAGCACTCCAGAAAAAAACTATGCTATCTAACATTCATGTAAGTTAAGCAGTCAGATACAGAAGGACCTATCTTCTATATGTTAGTGTTTTTTCTATATATGTATTTTTCATATTTTGGGATTTTGCGAGTCAAATATTCTTTTTACAGTACTGGTTTTCCAGGTTAGCCGATTAACTCAGAGAAAACGTATTTTGTCTTCTAGCAAAGCCAGTGGAGCACAAACCATGAGTGAGTCATCGTCTCACACCAGACAAGAAAAGCACGTGATTTCACCGAAAAAGCTCTTTCAGTAGCCCACTAGCAGTTAGACAATGTGCGACTCAGTGCATGTTGCAATGTGCTGCATCTAATAAGGCAAAACTTGGATGAAACGCCACTACTTGCAATTTCAAAACTATTGCCTGCATGAAGTCCAATTTAAATTCTTACACCGACGCGTGATTCCGCTTTTTTAATTTGCTTGTTTATTTCATGGCATGGCGATGCCTGTTTGTGGAAACCCTGCACTGCTCCAGGGGAGGATTGTCTCCTGCTTAGTCTAAATCAACGTTGCTCTGGTTAAGAGCGTCTGCCAAATGCTAATAATCAGGAGCTAAATAAAGGCAACTAAAAAAGTACATTTAGCCATTTCCAACATGGATACATTTTCTTGGTGACAAAAAGAGCCCGTCACCAAGCAATAATAATTAAATTTAGAAAAATTAACGGCTCGTTAAAAATCTGGGATTGCAATTGTGAAAACCAGCATATACAGGGGGCTCCCAGGGTTGAGTTTGGGAACCACTGCACTCATATATGTATGCTGAAATACTGTGCTGCTCAATTCCTCGTCCTGCGGGCCACATTGTCTGCAGAAATTTTCACCAACAGTGCGCTACACCACGCACGGTAGGAGCAAATACCTGCAGACACTGTGGCCCACAGGATGTGGCTTCGAGTCACACAGCTGTAATGCATGCCACTTAACCTTTAAGTGCAAAACTACAATCTGGGTATGAACTGCTCTATGCTCTCTACTAATTATTTAGCTTTTTCCCCAGAAAGTCCCTTGCACTGTGTTTCATGCTTTCCTGCTTTGCATCCTTGTGCTAGGCGGTGCCTCATATGTAGACACGTTCGGACAAAAACTTCCACAACCACGTGCTACCTCACAACCACAGAAAACGTACGTCACATAAACCACACCTATTACTTCTGAACTTTTAAACTGTTGTGACTCACATCAGTATCTGTTGAACACGCAAGGCACAAATTTTTGTGATTCGTGAATGCAAAGCAATGCATTCGGGCGCCTCGGAATCACGGTCACGAGCATGAGACAACAGGGCTTGAAGAAGGCGTGGCGCTCTCCTTCGGGCCGCCGAGGGATGGGGTGTGGCCGTTGTATCTAACACTAACTCTAATTGGATTAGATGGGGTACAATTGGCTACCAAACTGGTAGAAAAATTGAAAATCTGAAATAAATGTTTTTGTTTTTTTTAAAGATTAAAAACATGATACCATAACTTTGAATGTCCTTGTTTTTCCTAGAAGGGACGGAGCCCTGTCATGGTGGCGGGAGGCACTCACCCAGCCGCCCTGCTGGGAAACCCATGGGGCGACGCGGCTGATGAGGAAGGCGGTCATGGCGACCTGCACGGCCGATGCCATTTTCGGGTAGTTCCTCTGCACGTACAGTCCGAGCGTGACCGAAGCCCGCAGCAGGTGTTTCTCCATCGCCACTTCCCCTCTTTCTGCCATCCAGGTGTTGCTCAACGCCTCGGCCGTCTTTGTGAAGGCCGCCTCCACCTAAAAAAGACGGCCGCAGGGGCGTGAGATCCTGCCGGACAAAATACGAACTGCGGAGAAAGGCTGCTGTGGTTTACGTTTGTTTTGAAATTTAACACTCGCTCCTTTCCACAGCCGCTTACAAAAGAGCAACCAAAACCGTGACATCCGATACATCGATAATAACAGAAAACTGTCTACATTTCACATTTGAGTCATTTAGCGTTTAATCCAAAGCGATTTACAAGCGAACTTTGTATGGCGATGTGCTACAGTTCAGAATGCTACAATGTAATGTGTTGGGCGAGCATTACTGGATTTCCGTACCTGATTTGAATCATTTTCTAAGGCCTTTTTAAACTGATGGATCGTCTGCTCGTCAAATTCATCGCCAATCTCTCGAAGTTTTCCGGCAATTTCACAAGGGTCAAATGAATCATCTGCAAAAAAAAGTTGTACCGTCATAAAGATTTAAAATCACTTCCTTCTGGGTAAGGCTGCTGTCGGGCTTTCTGTAAATGGCCCTGCAACAAAAACTGCTCGATGTTGTGATGACTGATGATGAACCACCGATACAATATTCGTCCATCATCCATTATTAATTTATTTTTTTTGTACGCATTACCGGACTTGATATGGTCGATTGTCATTCTGTTTGATTTGATTTACCATACGTGTTGGGATGCCAATAATTTTGGCACCTGTGGTTTTCAGAAAAAAATAAAAGTATATATATATATATATATATCTCCCATATGCTTGAACATAACATATACATACATATCATTATCCATGTTGTTTGTTACCTGCAGCTTTTTTTATCCATTTTTATTAAGGGTTAATTCTGGTGCCCACTGTAGATTATTACTTAATCCCACTTTCCTCAAATGGTTCTATTCCTTAGGTAATTAGTTTAGTTAATCAGCTGTCTCCTGAAAATATTCAAATATTTTGTTACTCACTAAAACATTTTGTCAGAAAAACATCGTAGCCACACATTTAACAGGATCCTAACATAAAACTAACCAAGTGTGAAGTATAAAATTGCCGCATTCTATAGAACGTCGATGCTGTAACTTTTGTTTCTAACCAGCATTAGCCCAAGTTAAACTTTAACTTCAGATGTCAACTTTGTTGCTCACCGTCGTCGCCGACTGAACAGTCCGTCTCGATATCGCTGCTTTTAGAAGACGGGTCAAAAAAACAATCGATAATTTCATAGGTTTGTTCCACTATGTCTTTCGGTGCCATTATCACAGTATCCTAGCTTTCGCGTAAACGGAGGGGAACCCTAGTGAAATTCCTTAGCTAGGCAATTAGTGAACTTTACATACAATGACAAGTGTTCCCCTTGCTTTCCAAAAACAGCAAGATTATCCTAATGCTAAAAATGCTCCTGTCAAATATTTCCTGTTCTGATGGCATGCACTTACTGTAGCTACTTGGTTTTACAAACGCACAGGACAGTTTAGCGTACTGTACTACTGACAAAATATGTAGGTTACAGTAGAACGCAATGGCGGAGTTTTCATATGACGTGAAATAGATATTATCCAATAGAGATCGTGTCGTTTAGAGACATGTCCTGAGAGTCTTGAAACATGCCCGGTTGCAATGGTTGCCAGATCTTAAAAAAAAAAAACTATTTCAAGTAAAAAATTAAAGCAGCATGACCTGCGTTTTCACTTCTGCATGGTAATCGGTATTGTGCTGTGTTTTACGACCTGTTTTTATGTCGGAAGCGTGGTTTTTTCACGTGTACTAATAACTTGTTTTAAAATGTGAGTTATATGTAGCCTAAGTTGTTCAATACGGAAATGTCAAACTTAGGCTACTTAATAGGCTAGTAATGGAGCATTAATGTTATATATGACCATATATATATAATTCATTAATTTCACTTGCAATTTGTATTTTCATGATAATACTTTTGTGACCACATGCCATTTTGTGTGCGCCTAAACAGCTGTGTTACAAGGTTGAGAATCCAACGGCTCCAAAAACTGGATCCTAATTCCTCTGAATGTCCCCAAGGTATGAAGGGTCACTTTCTGGAGGAATATTTCTGTTTATCTTTTGGATATTTTAGAAACAGAAGCATACGATGACTTGCTGGGCAACCTGGCCTTACAATGGCTGGTATAGAGGTATTTGGTTCCTGGAATAAATAAATTAACCTCAACCCCAAACCGGTCTGTATGTTTTGTCTCCAGCTGTATATTCACACATTCATTGTTATAGGATTTTCTCATAACTGCAAATAAAAACATTTGTTTTCATAACGATTTCATTATTTTCTTTGTCTCAGATTGAATGCATTGGAAATAGGTACATTTGTTCATTTTGTTATCTATAACAAACCTGCAAATTCCTTAAACCAGCCTGTGAGAAACTTCTGTGGCCTATCCACTATCCTTCATTGCACATAAAAACCAATTGAAAACATACTAAAAATGAAATACCCCACTATACACTCAGTGAGCACTTTATTAGGTATTTATTACTTTTTTTCTGTAATAGACTTTTTACTGCTGTAGCCTATCCACTTAGTTATGATGCGTTGTGTGTTCAGAGATGCTCTTCTGCATACCACTATTATAATGTGTGCGTTACTGTCACCTTCCTGTCAGCTTTGACCAGTCTGGCCCTTCTCCTGAGACAACTCTCATTAACAAGGCGCTTCTGTCTGCTGAACTGCTGCTCACTGGATTTGTTTTTGGTTTTTTGCACCATTCTTTGCAAACTCTAGAGACTCTTGTGTGTAGAAATCCCAGGATATCAGCCGTTTCTCAGATATTCAAACCACCCTGTCTGCTACCAACAATCATTCTACAGTCAAAGTCATTTTTGATGTGAACATTAACTGAAGCTCCTGACCTATATCTACATGATTGTATGCATTGCACTGCTGCCACACACGGATAAGATAATCACATGAATAAAGTAAAAAAGACAGAAAGACAGAAACTACAGGGTAAACAGATCTACCGAATAAAAAAAAAACACTTTTTGGATGGAACCCCAATTGTACGCAAATATCTGGCAACCTTCGATGGTAAAGTAACCGTTTCCTCATTGGACAAAGAGTATGCCCATGTTACTACGTAATGCTAGGAAGGCGTGGACAACAGGGGAAAGAAAAATGGCGGCACATGCGAATAGGTTTTTAACTAGTGAAATGTTATTATTCCGCTAGATAAATATGACGATATTATTTGGCGATATTATTTTTTTGACCTCGATTTCGAATTATGTTTGTGTTTGCCTTTTTATTTCCTTTTAACCCAATGCTAGTTACGCTTTTATTTAGCTGACATATTCATTTTAGCAAAACTAACGTTGGATAGGATACATTTTTTTGTAGATAACGTTAAGGAAAAAACTGGCCATGGTCCGCTTGATTATATAGTCAGCAAACGTATTTTTAGGTAGCTAACGCTAGCTAGTTAACGTGCGGTCTTGTTTGAACCAGCCACTCAGTGCCCTTATGCATGACTTCGCTAAGTTAATGTTTACATTTGTTCTGAAACAACCAATGCCAGCTAGCTAACCAACATAACTAGACTAATACGACCACAGGATTTCTTACGCTATCGAAATGAATGTGTGGCTGTGCCCCACCAATCGGTAATTTTGCAGACAGTGCTACTTTTATTATTTTATCATTGTAATTGGTATCACGAAGTATCGTTTGGTAGTGAGCTAAGTAGTTGCGGCCCGTGTACCCGCGATGAACGGGAAGCTCATACCACTCACACCCGTAGCTGTAGACTTCTGGCAGGTGCGAAAATGCAGCCACGTGCGGCTGTTCTTCCTGTCGCATATGCACGCCGACCACACCGTGGGCTTGACCTCGACATGGACCAGGCCAATCTACTGCTCTCCCACCACCGCTAAACTTCTCCAACTGAAACTGCAGGTAGGTGCACATTTATATTTCTGTAACATGCATAGGCATCTTTTGGACATATTCTGGCAAGTAGCCCGTGAGGATGCGTAGCAGTTAATGTTAATCCAGTGCCTTGCCCTTTGTACCCCTTTGAATGATCTAAACAGTGTAGACAATGAATATGGAGCATTTAGGAAGCATTTCTCTGTAACAATACCTTCATAATGAGAATAAATGGTTGGAATTTATATAGCGCCTTTATCCAAAGCAATATGAAATGTATGCTTCTCATTCGCCCATACACACACCAACGATTGGCTGCAATGCAAAGCACCAACCAGCTCATCAGAAGTATTTAGGGGCTCGGTGTCTTGCACAGGGACACTTCAACACATCCAGGGCGGGAATCGAACCGGCAGCCCTCCCACTACCAAACAACTGCTCTTACCGTCTGAGCCAATTTCGCCCCTATAATGAGGTTGCAGGTCTGGATTTGGCTCCAGGTTTGTGATGGGTTGCGTGAATTGGCAGCTTTCACCGACTGGTGCTTCTGTTCTTTCATCCCGCCCTGGAGGTGAAGCGGAAATGGATCCATCCGCTGGAGGTGGGCGGAGCCCACCTGCTTCCGCTGGACGACATCGGCAAAGAGACGATGACAGTGTCCCTGATCGATGCCAACCACTGTCCCGGGGCTGTGATGTTCCTCTTTGAAGGGTACTTTGGCACCATTCTCTATACAGGTAAGTGGAGGGTGGCTCTCATTTGGTGCACCTGAATGGGGCAAGGCACTGTCATGTCACAACTAGGGGCACCGTTTTCTCTTTCAAGGCCTGGAGGGATTTAAACTTGTATTTGAAATTATCCTCCCGGGGTCCCTTGAGGCAGTCAAGCGGAACAATGAACTGTCTAGTTATTCAATTTAGTGTCTAATAGGGATGTTTGTGAAAAATATGTAAAAATAAATTTTTTGGCCGGTATAGGGATGGGAATTGGCAGGGATGTCCTGATATGATATTATCATATTGCGATTCTATGTAATCATTTTTTTGTTTTGTTTTGCTGACCATTTACTAACACTGGACCATGGAAAACGTAATGGTTGAAACATATTTAGAAAGACAATAACATGACAAATAGATAAATACATACGTTATTATGAATTATTAATACATTTTTTGTGAATAAATAATAATATAATAGTAACTGAAAGAAAGGTCAACAAAGAGTCAAAGAAAGAAACAAGAATATTTTTCAGCTGATGGCTGGAAGTCAGCATTTACGTGTACAATGTAGACAGTGAACATAGAGAAGAAATAAGGTTTTTAACGCCATTGGGCAAGACAAACCTCTCGTAATAAATCATGAAAAAACCTTTAGGAAAACAAAGGTGAATAAAACTACCGGCATATTCTGTACTGCATTCAACCCATGAGAATGTGATGTACCACCTAGTAGAATCATTTCATTTGTTTGTTTTATTATCCAGTCACATCAATTCAAGACGTAAAATTATGGGTCCAAATGCATATTTAATAAGTCTTATCAACCTGGTACGCTGTGTTAGAGGAAATGCGTATGTAAGGTCAGTTGCTGCTGTATGTTGGTAAATTTCATGGTCTATCAATTTAGATTCACACTCGCCTGACACGGTAGCATCTGCGTGTCCTTTATCGACAGGCTGTGTAATAAAGTTGTCTATAAACACAATATTTCAGATTTGTAGCTACAATATCAGTTTGTTGTGAAAGCGTTTATGTGAAACAGGATATGTGGTGCTAGTCTTGCCCAAGGCTGGCATATATGAGGAACTGGGGTTGTGCAAAATAATTTTAAAATCGAAAATCTTTGTGGGTCACTGCCACAGTGTTCTTGGAGAGGGAACAGTCTGGGGAGAGACTGGGAGAGCTTAGAGCAGGAATGAAGATTAATTCAGTCTTACCTGGTGGTTGTCCATCCAGCTCTGGATGTGACTCAGGCAGGTAGAGATGCGGGCTGAAACCTGTGTGTCAGATGATGTGATGGAGAAAAATAGTTGGGCATCATGAGCATAGCAGTAATAAGACAAACCTTGAGCAGTGTCGTTTTGTTTTAATAAATAAAATGTAAGCTTTAATACTTTACACAGCACTGCAACACTGAGAGACAAGTGTTGTTGGACAAAGTGATACACAAAGTTTCGCATTTATACTTTGTGATAAGGGTTCTATTATCTCTATGGCAATGGTTCCTTCTGGCCGATCCTGTCCAATCAACATTGCGCGACAACGTTGTCCACGACACTGAGGAAAAAGCTTTGTACTGCATTTTTTCAGTTGATAATGTGTAATTTCTGTGTATTCAGTACTGTGCAGAAGTCTTAGGCACCTGTGTAACATTCTGTACAGATAAGATTCTTTCTAAAATAATTCAATGAAAGGTCCTAAATAAACGTACTATACATTTTTCATTACGTTTGAGTAATTTGGCAGAATAGTTAAAAACGGAATCAAATCAATATTTTTTGTGACCACCCTTCAGCGTTTAAAACTGCACCACTTCTCTGAGATAGCCAACGCTGTCCTGCAGTTCTATAAGACAATCAGCAGGGAGGTTTTTCCAAGCATGTTGGACAACTTGCCACAGTTCTTCTGCAGACTTTGGTTGGGGCCTTGCTTCTGATCTCAGACAGCCTTGATCAAGTTTTTATGTAAAAAGTAGTGAATTGCTTACAGTAATATGTAACTTTTTAAAAATTAAAAATACAAAAATGTCTGTAATATTTGGAAATCTCAAATGCGTTCTTTTATACCAACGCACCCCAAAAAGTAAACGCATATGTAATAAAGTGTAGTGCCTACGACATGAGGCTGAACGGTGGGTGTGGACGGTGAGGCTGAACTGTGGCTGTGGACGGTGAGGCTGAACAGTGGCTGTGGACGGTGAGGCTGAACGGTGGGTGTGGACGGTGAGGCTGAACTGTGGCTGTGGACGGTGAGGCTGAACGGTGGGTGTGGACGGTGAGGCTGAACTGTGGCTGTGGACGGTGAGGCTGAACGGTGGGTGTGGACGGTGAGGCTGAACGGTGGGTGTGGACGGTGAGGCTGAACGGTGGGTGTGGACGGTGAGGCTGAACGGTGGGTGTGGACGGTGAGGCTGAACTGTGGCTGTGGACGGTGAGGCTGAACAGTGGCTGTGGACGGTGAGGCTGAACAGTGGGTGTGGACGGTGAGGCTGAACGGTGGGTGTGGACGGTGAGGCTGAACTGTGGCTGTGGACGGTGAGGCTGAACAGTGGCTGTGGACGGTGAGGCTGAACAGTGGGTGTGGACGGTGAGGCTGAACAGTGGGTGTGGACGGTGAGGCTGAATGGTGGGTGTGGACGGTGAGGCTGAATGGTGGCTGTGGATGGTGAGGCTGAACAGTGGGTGTGGACGGTGAGGCTGAACAGTGGGTGTGGACGGTGAGGCTGAACAGTGGGTGTGGACGGTGAGGCTGAACGGTGGGTGTGGACGGTGAGGCTGAACGCTGCTGGTTTTCCTGCAGGGGATTTCCGCTACACTCCGGCGATGTTGCGGGAGCCGTGCCTCCGGGCGCAGACGCACATCGACGTCCTATACCTGGACAACACCAACTGCGACCCCACCCGCACCCTCCCCTCCCGCCAGCGAGCTGCCCAGCAGATCAAAGAGTTGATCCGCGCTCACCCCGGGCACACCATTGTCATCGGTGAGATGGGACCGGACCGAAGAAAGCATTTTTCAAACTTGAGAGGGCAGCACCAGTTTTTTGTGCCAAAAGAATTCTATTGTTTCAGAAATGTTGAAATAATGGCATGGGTTAAAATGTTTCACTACGAAGTAGGCATACAAGCACAAATATGATTTAAATGGTTTATTTCTTGGAATGGGGAAGGCTAAGTTCCTTGAGCCAGTGAATCAGTGAGTCATTAAACGTTACATTACAGGCATTTGGCAGACACGCTTTTCCAGAGCGACGTGCAACAAAGTGCATAACCAGGGACAAGTGCGCTGAAAGACCCTACAAGGTAGTACAGTTTCCTGTGCTAGGAATAACTTGGGCCTTGTAGAACAATCTGATGACAAAGGATTATATCTATAAAACCGTTTTAGGAACGGCAATGCTAGGAATATACACGTATGCAGGAACTATAAACAGCTTACGGAAGTAGCAATAAAACCATCTAAGCGACCCTAGTAATAATTAAACAAGTATACACAATTGTGAGAACTACAATAACAGCTAACATAGTCAATTAGAAATTATAGGGAGGGGTGGGGAGAGGTGAGGTCCAGCCTGAAAAGGTGTGTCTTCAGTCTGCACTTGAACGTGGTCAGAGTCTCTGCTGTTCTGACCTCTACGGGGAGGTCGTTCCACCACCGAACAGACCGGAACAGACAGGATTCATGGTCAAGAAGTGCAAATTCGGAGAGGGGGTGGCGCCAGGCGTCCTGGGGTAGCAGAGCGGAGAGGTCTGGCAAGCGTGCAGGGTCTGATGTTCTTTTGGAGGTAAGCTGGGTCTGACCCCTGGAACTGCCTGGAAAGCTAGCACCAATGTTTTGAATTTGATACAGGCCATAACATGACAGGCAGCCAGTGGAGGAAAGTATCAGGGGGTGACTTGAAGGACAAGGAGGCCTTCGTGAGGGAGGTGACAAATGGGAGGATGTCAAGTGTGATTGCTTGTGATTGAAGAAAACACTGTCAGGAGAGACTGGAAGGTTGTCCCTGGGTCCCTGGATTTCCCCCACTTCTCTCAGCTGGGCGAAGGCTGGCCCTGGAGCTATGCAGGGTGTCGGACAACCAAGGACTGGGAGGAGAGGAGCAAGCTGGACTAGGGACAGCGCAGAGGAGGGAGATGAAAGCCGGGTGGCAGATGCAGAGTCAGTGGGGTGGTTGGAGAATGATTCGAGCAGTGGAAGAGGCTGAGAGGGAGAGGAGGAAGAGGCTGAGGGAGAGGAGGAAGAGGAGGAAGAGGGAGAGGAGGAAGAGGCTGAGGGAGCGGAGGAAGAGGCTGAGAGAGGGGGAGAGGAGGAAGAGGCTGAGAGAGGAGGAAGAGGGGGAGAGGGAGAGGAGGAAGAGAGGGAGGGGAGAGGGAGAGGAGGAAGAGGCTGAGAGAGGAGGAAGAGGGGGAGAGGGAGGGGGAGAGCGAGGAGGAAGAGGCTGAGAGAGTAGGAAGAGGCTGAGAGGGAGGAGGAAGAGGCTGAGAGAGAGTAGGAAGAGGCTGAGAGGGAGGAGGAAGAGGCTGAGAGAAGAGGTTACGGCGGGCTGAAAGCGCGGTGACTGAAGGAGGGCAGGGTCGATGGGGAGCGAGAGGGAGGGAGCAGGATGTGAAGCAGTGATCAGATGTATGGAGAGGGGTCAGGGAGGTCAGAGCAGTGGAGTAGCGGTTGGAAGGCAGCAGCCTGGGAGGCTTTTGAGGTGGATGGGGACATCTCCGCAGAGGATCAGCGGGGGGGCAGCCTCAGGGAAGGAGCTGTGAAGGGTGTAGTTCATCAAGGAAACTTCCCGGGGGCCTGGAGGCCGATAGACAACCACAATATAGAGGTTAATAGGGTGGGTTATTACGATTGAGTGGCAATAAAAAGTGGATATCGACCCGCCAGAGAGAGGGAGAACTGAATTTTCAGGAGGGGGAGATCAACAAACCAGAGTTAATTTGTTGCAGTCTCGTAAGTAATTAGTTGCGGTCAGTCGCATAGTTAATTAGCGGCCATTTGCAGGTGTAGAAAACACTCTTTTTTTCTTTTTCTTTTTGTTCCTCCAACTCCGTTGGATACTTAGCCCGTTTGGTTGGATCTAGTGAATTGTAGATATACGGACTTAAATTCAATACTGAAACCAAAATGAATTCAAGTCAAATGCTTTTTATTGCGAAGTTTGCAGGAGCACAAAGGCGGTATGTTTGGGCTGACAGCAGGTCCCCAGCATACCGCAGTGAATTCAAAGGTATATTGGAGTTGCGCATCTCATACAGAGAAATCGTCTCGGGGTGTTCTACCTTTGAATACAGGCCACACGTATCCCAGACATCTTCCCCCGCATTTCACGGACTTGATCAGAGACATTTTCCCTTCCCATAATCTCCCCACAGATTTCCTGCGTTTCATGTCTCATCGCACAGATTTATTTAAGAAGCCTTTCCTTTGTTTCCTGCCTAGCCCACCTGCATCATCTTCGCGTTCGTCTTGACAACTCCTTACTGCAGGCCCTTTCCTGTCCGATAAACAGGAAGGCAGACACACCTCCCCTTCTTTTGCAACTCCAGCACACAATATAATAGAGAATATACATAACATTTTAAAAGCATGCACTACTATAGAGCATTCTAAAACCATATTGTGTGCTGTTGGTCATGTATAGTTGTGTTCAAATAAATGGCAGTATGTATAAATAAAAAATAAAAAATTTCATAGCTTTTAGTTCAATATTTCATATGTAGTGGAAACATTACAAATTAAATTCCTAATCAAAGCATTAGCAAATTTGATCAAGTCTGCATTGTTCTTTTACAGGAAGCAAAGAACTAATATTTAGTTGCACAATCATTGGCACCTAGCAACAGGTATTTCGGCCCAGGATGAACAAACTGCATTCCACATTTCCTGTGAATTTTTGGGTTTTGCTTCAGAAACTGCATTTTTAATATCACCCCACAAGTTTTCAGTGGGGTTGAGGTCAGGGCAATGAGCTGGCCACTCCATTACCTCAATCCTTTTTGTCTGGAACCAAGATATTGCTCGCTT
Organism: Conger conger; assembly: GCF_963514075.1. Lineage (NCBI taxonomy): Eukaryota > Metazoa > Chordata > Actinopteri > Anguilliformes > Congridae > Conger > Conger conger. Next base: position 7,053,207 of record NC_083769.1, read on the forward strand.
ACTCGTGTGTTTGCGGTCGTTGTCTTGTTGAAACACCCATTTTCAGGGACATTTCCTTTTCGGCATACGGCAATATAATCTCTTCAAGTATTTTGATGTATTCAAACTGATCCATGAACCAACACCGTAGTATGAGAAACATCCCCATACCAAGATTTTTGTGCCACCATGCTTCACTGGCTTCACAGTGTACTGCGGCTTGAAGTCAGTACCCGGGGGTCATCTAACGTACTGTCAACGACCACTAGACCTGAAAAGAGCAACAAAAATTGGCTCGTTTTCTTCCGCTTGTTACGGGCTTTTGTTGCCATTTTAAAGCATTTGAGATGATTTTAGCTGAGCATCCTATAATTTGCTGCACTTTTTTAAATACATTTTCCCCTCTCCAATCAAATTTTTTATCAAATGACGTTGTTCCTCCAAACAATTTTTGGAACAGCCCATTTTACTTCGCAAAAGGAAATATATTTTATAACAATGTGTGAAACATTTGCTTGCCTTCTTCCTAAAGGACAATGACACCTGTTTTTTCACAGAATTAATGAATTCTCTGGGCCGAGTCACCGCCGTTTCGCTAAAGCCCAGGAACCTAGTCGTGCCTGCACCCGCTCGGTCTGTCCGCATGTGCCCCTTAAAGAGGAGGAGCGAATCGTCTGTCGAGGAGCCCGACTCAACTACCGGCACCGTTGCCAAAAAAGCTAAAGCCGATACAGACACATTCTGCTATCCCACAATCCCTCTACCTCGCCGAAGCCAGCTCCAGTACCGATGCGGACTGCGATCCCACAATCCCTCTGTGCCTCTCTGCAAGGCATCCCGAGCCTGAGATGTCGGATCGGTCTCAGGACGCTGTCGAGACATTGCAGTCTTCGCTGGGTAACGTCACGTTACCCAGTAAGGACGTGGAACGAAGTTATGCGGTGGAAAGTTTCCACCTTCTAGGCGGGTACCAAATCGCACCAACAAACCCCTGTCACAGGGGTCTTGACGCCTTCGACAACGCCATGGAGAGGGCCCTCGCTCAACACAGACAGAAAGATCCGACAGCAGCCTCGTAGAAGTACTCTTCAGTTTCCATTACCCACTCCCTCCAATCACAGTTTGTCTTATTTATGAGATGCGTGTGGGCCTTTAAGATGTGTCACCGCTCTGAAACTTGTCCCAACAGAAGTTTAAATGGAAACCAACACCCAGTCATATAGGGGTATTGTTTTGAAGGAAATGGCATGCAACTCATTTTAGTTTAATACAAACTTTGATGATGATGACTTTGAAAAGCTAAATTATGTTACTTCCCGATTTCCGTACTTTTCAGTTGGTTGTCCAGTCCGTAACTCTATTGTATTATGAAAATGCTTATTTGGCACGGGTCCTTCCGTGCCTTCTTCCTTAATAAAGGACAAGGACACCTGTTTTTTCACAGAATGAATGAATTCTCTAAGTAAACTCCACACTGGTATTATTTTGAACATACCCCTTTCAATGAATGAGTCAATTACTCGGAACAAGCAGCGTGCATGTCATGACAGTTGGGTCTGTTGTTTTTCTATTACACTACTACATCTGCAAGTAAAGTATTTGCCAAGCAGAAATATCACTACTACTAATAAGAGTGGCTCATCAGGTTACTGATGTTGTGCTGCTATTTTCTTGAACACAGCTGTTTTTATTAAAGGCCCACACACACACATTTATCATGTTTTTGAGCTAACTGCTATTTTTCCAAGCTGTTTGTAAAAAACAATTTCCCACAGGAAAAATGTTTTTGCATAATTATCGGATGATGTTGCTGAATGTAAACACTTGAGAGCTGATGACAGGAGGGGGAGGGGGAATTTGGCTCTGGGAGCAGGGTTAGGGACTAAATAACTTTCGCAAAGTGCAGTGATTATTTTTTGTGGCCGTTTTAGATACTAAATCCAGGAAGAGAACGTTGATGCCTGTGGGCGTATACTGTGTGAACTTATTGTTGTTGTATATATATTTATATGATAAGATCAAAAGAAGTCGAAAATCAATCTATCCTGTCTGCTTACAGTTACTTTAAAGCTCTTTGTATTACATAATATATTTCCAAACACTTACATGAGCATACAGTGTGTGGTATGAACAGTAGCTAAAGCAGTGCGTTCTTCCGCTCAGGTGTGTACAGACTGGGTAAGGAGGCGCTGCTGGTGGAGCTGGCCCTGGAGTTCCGCACGTGGGTGGAGGTGAGCCCTGAGCGGCTGGAGACCCTGATGGCCCTGGAGCTGCCTGACGTCTTCACCACAGAGCCCGGGGCGGGTCGCATCCGGGCCGTGGACAGGTCCGAGGTGCACGCCGCAAACCTGGCCGCCTGGAACCGCCAGCGCCCGACCCTGGCCATCCTTCCCACCAGCCGCCCGCCCCTCTCCTTCCACCCGGCCGTGCACGTGGTGCCCTACTCCGACCACTCCTCCTACCGGGAGCTGGAGGACTTCGTCTCGGCCCTGCGGCCCGCCACCCTCGTCCCCATCGTGGGCGCGTACGCCCCCTGCTTCTCGGCCCTGCTCAGCCCCCGGAAGAAGAGGCGCCCCGTGCTCGTGCCCGAGTCCGTGCGCCGCTACATGGCCGCGCCGTGCGGCAGGGGTCCGGATCCCCGGTCCGGAGCCGACCCTCCCGCCTGCCGCCTGTGGTGCCAGGCCCGGTGCTCCACCCCGCGTGGCGTGGTGTTCGAGTCTCCGAAAAGCGGCCGCCGGTCCCCCGGGATGGATGGGCTCCGAGGTCAGGAGCTGCAGGAGGCCGAGCCTCCAGACCCAGCCTCTCCCGGGGAACGTCACGACAGCGGGGAGGAGCTGGACGACGTTTCGGAACCGTCGAGGGTCCGCCCGCCCCTCGTTTTGTGCGGGAGGGCCACGGGTGGGGCACGGAATGGCGACAGCCCCGCAAGCGTTTCGGCGGACGAAGAGGTGGCAGGGGAATACCTCACCGCCGTTTCGCTAAAGCCCAGGAACCTAGTCGTGCCTGCACCCGCTCGGTCTCTCCGCATGTGCCCCTTAAAGAGGAGGAGCGAATCGTCTGTCGAGGAGCCCGACTCAACTACCGGCACCGTTGCCAAAAAAGCTAAAGCCGATACAGACACAGTCTGCTATCCCACAATCCCTCTGTGCCTCGCCGAACCCAGCTCCAGTACCGATGCGGACTGCGAGTCCACAATCCCTCTGTGCCTCTCTGCAAGGCATCCCGAGCCTGAGATGTCGGATCGGTCTCAGGACGCTGTCGAGACATTGCAGTCTTCGCTGGGTAACGTCACGTTACCCAGTAAGGACGTGGAACGGAGTTATGCGGTGCAAGGTTTCCACCTTCTAGGCGGGTACCAAATCGCACCAACAAACCTCTGCCACCGGGGTCTTGACGCCTTCGACAACGCCATGGAGAGGGCCCTCGCTCAACACAGACAGAAAGATCCGACAGCAGCCTCGTAGAAGTACTCTTCAGTTTCCATTACCCACTCCCTCCAATCACAGTTTGTCTTATTTATGAGATGCGTGTGGGCCTTTAAGATGTGTCACCGCTCTGAAACTTGTCCCAACAGAAGTTTAAATGGAAACCAACACCCAGTCATATAGGGGTATTTTTTTTGAAGGGGAAATGGCATGCAACTCATTTCAGTTTAATACAAACTTTTTTTACATCTTCATATTGTGCAATGATGATGACTTTGAAAAGCTAAATTATGTTACTTCCCGATTTCCGTACTGTTCAGTTGGTTGTCCAGTCCGTAACTCTACTGTATTATGGAAATGCTTGTTTGGCACGGGTACTTCCGTTTGCCAATGAAACTACATGTTCATTATGATTATGTTTATTCTTCACTCGAGAAGCCTGTCCTTACCCGTTGCAATTATGCTAACACAAACCATGTGCACTAGTATTTATTCATTAATAATGAACCCTTCATCTTAGCACAGTGAGTCTTAGGCTTCATCCTGGAGACCCATTGTGTATGCTGGTAATTGCAAAATAATTTATATGCAAATAATTGCAACCTCTGAATCGAGCAAGCTGTTGACTGCTTTTCAAATGGAAAGACAATTTGAAGACACATTTCTGTCTGATTGAATTGTAGCCTGTCAATTGACCCTAATGGGCTGCTGGTTACCGAAAGTCTCTGGTCTCTGAAACTAAACCATTTGTGGAAAATTAAAAGCTGAGACAAAATCCAATGCACAAAAGCCAGAAGAACTCTATCAGCCTTGATTGAATGTAAAAATTGCGTACCCAGGGGGTGCCCCAGGATTGAGTTTGAGGACCCCCTCTGTAGCTCATCCATGTTATTTTTTTGAACCATGATAAGTATTAAATCCTGTCTTGTCACTTTTTGTAATGTTGCCTTGAAATGTCCTGCAGTGTTAAAGTTTGATTAAAAAAAAAATTCTAATAATAATCTGTTTTTGTACCCCTGTCCGTCCTTAAACAAGGGGTCAATGTTTCGATCTAAAATCCAGTGCCAAAACAATTTAGATGCCATTTTTTAATGCATATTTCAGTTTTAGTGCGAAGTACCATCCTCGTGTAGGGACATTTGTGGGTTTGTGGTGTAAAGCCTTCTGTTCCACGATCACAATTTTGGGTCTGAAATTTTTGCTGATTTTTCATTCTTCCTTCACAAGTTTGAAATAGCCAGTCTAATTTTATCAGTGCTTGTTCATTGCCACTGCCACAAACGATGCACGTTTTGGAAAGTGAAGACAGGCATGTTGACAAGCAGGCAGACCGTTCAGCCGGGCGTACCTGATGGCATTTCACAATGATTTTCATGTTTGTAATTATCGCCCCTTTTCTTTTTGGCTTTCTAAAACATCAACTGTAATGCAAAAATGTTTTTTGGCATCCTCTGCAGACCACTGTTTGTTAGAAGAGGTGTACCACTCTGGCCCTGTAAGGGGCATACATACTGGTTGGCAATCAGTTGGCAGCCATTTTAGAAATTTTGTATTCAACTATTGTTTGTTCTTATCAGTTGGGTCTGTCCTTGTACAAACACACACCCCTTCTGTGATTGTGATTCGACTGTACTGTAGTGTTGGTGAGTAGGTACTAGGTAGGAAGTTAGATCTGCAGTTATATAGAGGCAATCTACTCTAGCTTCCTCAACTCTGTTTCAACAAACCTCTGGAACCACAAACTGCTGTTCCAACCCATTAGCCCTTCTTGTCTGTCGGAAGTGCTGCCTTCAAACATATTTTGAAAACAAAAAATGACTTTTCTTCTGTACACATCTACAAAATGGCATGAAAATTCAGTGCAGCGCATTGTGTACTTGTATTTACTGTACATTTACTAACATTAGGATCAGGCTTCTTTTCATGGTATCAAAATCAGGACAATGCAGGAACTCGCCCAAGTCAACAAGCACTTTACTAGAGAAAAGTAAAAGTTTATGGAAAGTCACGCCGGTTAGCGGGACACTCACTGAAACAAGTTTTGCAGTATGGTGCAGCGACCTTCGACACTCTGGTCGTATAGCCGGGTTGATATACCCTCAGCATCAATGATCTATTGTATCAATGCATCAATGGATCTATTGTACATCCTACCGATTCAACTCAATCAGCTAAATTAAATAAATAGAATTAATCACTTTGGTTTCACCAATAATCAATATAAATCCTTTAAATCTAATGAATGCTTTAAGACTTAGTTTACAATTTTTTTGATGAAATGCAGCTCGGTAATCCGTAACTCTGTCATCAGCTAGTCAGCCTGAAGGAAGTGAACCTGATCATGTTGACCAGTTAATATTCCTGAAGAAAAATAGTAGAAGTAGAAGTACATGTATACATTAATATGTAATTATGTTGTCTGTTGATTATTTTTCAGATCTCACTTGCATTACTGCACGTTCATTTCATAGATATTGAATTTTGGTTCAAAGTTACTGAATCAAATCGTTCCAAAAAAATAAAGCAGATGGCTGAATTATTATGAAGCCAAAGATTCACACCCCTACCCTCAGGGGCCTTGATGCATGTGTCCATTTTATCTCTTTCTTACAGGATGACAGGTTTTGTTCATCATCAACACTATGCTATCAGTCTTGCCTGATACCGTGTGGCACCTTGCAGTGAGAGCTGAGATCTCCCCCCCCCCCCCCTTGAACCCATCACATTATTTTGTATTCATCCATTTTGTATTAATCCATCTCTGTAACAATTTCAAACTCATGCTCAGTCTCCTCCATCAATGAACATCAAAACACCACTTCAGCCTGTGCAGTGATCTAGTTTGTGATTATGCATTTATAAGCATTTGACACTCTTTCCTGAAGAGGAAACCTTCGTGTTGACAAAATGATTCAAACTGAGTTTTATTACAAACGATTGTATCACAAATGCCAAATGTTGTGCTGGCTGTGATAAACCATTTAAAAACTAAAAGCAAATTAGGTTTTCAAGTTATGTGATGAATTCGGTCATTATGGAGTGTTGCCATAGTTTTCTGAAGTAATGAACGTTTAAGTTTGCTTCAGTGTCTCGTAATTGATTGAGCTAAATTAAATTTTGGAGAGACAGATCATTATCTATGTTTTGTAGATTAACGTAATGACTTCCCATTGAACTAGGAAACATATTTGCAAACACAGTTGGGAGTTGGAAAGTCAATTCTGCAGTGACTTGTACCTGCAGTGTTAGCCCACTAGGTGGCAGCAGCAGTATATCGCAGCCACTTCCATGGACAGCACATCTGACTTTCTGTCATTCTGACATAACCTGATGTAGTTTTTGTTTTCTGAATTGCAAATTTAGCTCAAAAGACCTTTGCATATGTTTACATGCCTGTGGCTTTGGTAAACAGCTGGCTAAATTGTGAACAGGTAATAATGTTACATTTAGAGGATTGTTAAATAATTATTTGCTGCTTTTTGGGGAATTATTTTTTGTTTTGTCGGCGAAAGGCAATTTAAAGTAGTTTAGAGCGTAAAATGACAAACAAAAAGATGAAACACAGGATGAGAAGAGAATTTGTTTCCTGTCTGCAAAACCAGAAGGCTGAAATTCAACACTGTAGTCATGAACTACACAACACAAAACAAGAATATTGCGCATTTTACGCATGATTATGTATTGTTTTACACCTCAATGAATGCTGAATGTTTTCAAGACTATTGACCTGGGCTGATTCATGAGAGTTTATGAGAGTTAGTCAAGGACATTTTTAATGAGAACGAGACGTTCATTCTCATGGACTCCAGCTTTTCTCCTGCTTAAAATGAAACTGTAAGGGGGCTACACAATGCCCAAATGGTTCTTTTTATTCTTGTATTTAAGTATTTCTTGGTGAAGCTAAAATGAGCATTGTTAAGGAAAGCAATGAATAAAATGACGAACAGTGCAAAAGGAGGGAACCTAGACCCTTAGCTGACCAGAATGAAATGGTAAATCGACTGGAGCTATTGGGGGTTAGGCGTCTCACTCAGGGGCACGTCGACACACCCAGGGTGGGATCGAACTGGCAACCCTCCGACTGCCAGACGACTGCTCTTACCTCCTGAGCCAGTGTGGTTTCATTACTTGGTTCCTGAGGACATCAGATGAGCAGTGAACCTTGGGCTTTTTCCGCCCACTCAGACTGCAGGTCTGCTTGGGGGAGAGTGTAGTGTGCCTCATTATTCATGACTGGCGTTTGCCAGACCAGAACGACGTTCAACATCGTGCATAACCATAACCAGGGACACATTGACTGAAAACTATTTTCTTTACCAGTTTTAACCTGGTATGCAGATGGCAACATTGTGCTTGGGACTCGTTTAACCTTGTGTGTAGAGGTCAGCATTGTGATTAGATTAACCTTGCGTCTCAAGGACAGGGTACTGTTGGACTGTTTTAGCCTGCTGTGTTGAAGGCAATGTTGTGATTGGACCATTTTAACCTGGTGTCTAGAGGGCAGGGTTAGTGATTGAACCATTTTAAGTGTGCAATCTTATGATTGGACCATTTTAACCTGCTGTGTATAGGGCAGTGTTGTGATTAGACAATTTTAACCTGGTGTGTAGAGGGCAGTGTTGTGATTGGACCATTTTAAGATGGTGTATAGAGGGCAGTGTTGTGATTGTACCATTCTTCACTCCCCAGTCCACAGACACAACCCGACTTTTCTTAGTCTTGGGTACAGTATACTTCCCCTCGGGCCCCGGCAGCATAACAGGACAACAACAGTGTATGAAATTAATTGAATCAGTTCCTCATTGAAAAGAAGAGGCTTTTCGGAATGCATTACCAGTGAAATCTAATGAAACTTCACTCTGGCCTCTGTAGTTACTATATAAGTTCATTTTCCATTTCAAAACACACAGAATATAGGAATTACTGGAAAATCCCTCGGCAAACACTCTTAGTCAATTGGAGATAAGCGTGTCTGCAAACAGAAGAGAAACAAGATGGTGCTCCTTCAAGGACCGAGTTCTGACTGCCAAAACAGTGACAGGCTTGCCAAACGCAGAACTTTAAGGCCTGACTGGTTTCCCTAACAACACATCAAAAGTTGCTTCCTGTCTACACTTTTCAAGGAAACCACAAGGCTGAAATTCAACACTGTTGTCATGAACGGACTACACTTAGACACAAAACGAGAATATTGTGCATTTTACGCATGATTATCTATTGTTTTACACCTCAATGAATACATACTTGTTTCTGGACTGATGCAGTAAAAAGAGAACTCATGCAACATTCATAATTATGTTTTAGTACAACACTATTGACCTGGGCTGATTTATGAGTTATATTGAATTCAAAAAGAAGTTATTTATTTTTACTTGGTGTGCTGTCAATGTGTACAACATCTTGTCATGTCATGCAGTAGAAGCAGAGGTCTTTGGAGTATTCCGGTCCAAGCTTGACAAGGGTTTTGGATACTTTCTTGAGACTTTTTGTCAAGGGTGGGCAATTCCTGGAGTGCTCGAGTGATTTTTGTTTTCAATTTCATACAGGACGCAACTGTAGAAAGCAATGTGCTTTAGACAAGCAGTTCAGATACAAGAGATGGAAAAATATAAAATAACCACACTTACCATGTAACAGTAAACTGAATACCGTAAAATCAAAATAAAACCAATTAAATTCCCCTAATCAAAAGTTGCACTGAAAATATATGGTTTCAGCTTCTTCTTGAAACAGTAAAGGGATCTTTAATGTTTAAATATTTCTAAAGGTTATTCCATAGGCAGAGTGCTTAGAGACTGAAAGCTGCTTGCCCTGCAGTTTTAGTTCTAACTCGAGGAAGAAATAAAATACCAGTGCCAGGTGATCTTTAAGGTTCATAAACTAAGAATATATCAGGTATGTACTTTTTATGCTAGGCCATTAAGACATTTTTAAACCAATAAAATCATTTTACGCTATTTCCAATTTTCACCCATTTCCAAATCAGCTGCCATTTCTAGTTAATAAAAGTCACTAAACTGTCAGAACTGACTGGGCTAATTAAATAATGAATTGCAAAAATGGGTATGCAATCATTGCCCACCTCTTCTTGACATTGTACAGTAAGTATATGGCAAGTGTAGATGGGCTGAATGACCTGTTTCTTAATATGTCACAGAAAGGTTAAAGATGGAGCAGTTGGGGTTAAATTAACTATTTTATTGTGTGCTTTACTTCAATGTACGGCACTGTGTACATTTGTGGATTCATATGTTGCATCCCCCTGTATGTATGTGGCTGGCTCCTTCAGGTGCAGGCGATGAATTGCCTACACTGTAAAAAATTACTGTAAAAATACGGCCAAATTCTAACAGTAATGTACAGTTTTTCTTAAGCACAGTACAATACTGTAAAATGCAGCGCTTTTTTGGCGCCAAAAGCATGACTTGCCGTAAACAGCATGCTACTGTGAAATTTTACAACTTTACAGTACAATACAGTGCTATTGTTAGCTATTCTTCACTCCCCAGTCCAAAAATTCTGTTGTTACCTCTGGCTGCATCCATTTTCCCCATCAAGGCTAAAGAATGCAAATGCCAATCCAAAGGTGGCCCCTTTTTTATATGTGGTAACGGGGCACAAACAACAAACACCTGGGTAGGTTGTTCACTGAAATGACAGCCAGGTGTTTCAGCAGTACATATACAGCAGTAATAGTGGAAAAATCTCTTCAGTGACAACTACATCTATATTTATCCTATATACATGCACATTTCAATGCAAGTATGATCACTTTTGTATAGATGGTAACAAGGCTGCAAACAAAAAAAATTGAATAAACTGAATAAACTTTCTGCTCAAATCAGAATGATCTGTCTTACGTATTTCAAGCATATAGTTTCATTTATCTGCCAAAATGCAGCATATTTCCTTCCACAATGAACAGAATTTTATTGGGTTTTGAACTGAAAGTTAACTGTTTTGAACAGAGTATCTAAATGTGTGCAAAATTTGCTGTATTTGTACAAACTTTTGCTGGTGGTGAACACTGACTGAGAGAGGTATTCATGAATTTTGGAAGAAGTGGTGATTGAATGCCTTTAGTATGAAAGCAATGCAAACATATCCATAGTTTAGTTCACATAGTCTAATGATATGGTGAATGTGTTTTGAAAAAGTGGACATGGTATTGAAAGTTTGTAAACGATTGTAAAAAACTGTTAAAAAAAAAATTCTTCAGGAAACAATCTTTCTCTTTGTGTTTAAACTGTTGAACTACATTTCATTACTAAAAAAATGTTGATGAGTAATATGCATTGGCTTTAATAAATGTTGTAAGGCCATCTTTTGTCTGATACATTTCTATGCTAGCAATTTTCAGGAGTTTTTAATTTGAAATGTCACTTTTGAAAATCATTGACTTGTTGAAGAAAAATCATATTATCCTGCTGTACTTTAATTTTACAGTAATACACAGTGTAATGGAAATCAAACAGCTGACTGTATCCTACTGTAAAGCTTAAACAATATTACTGTTAGTTTACAGTAGGTACACTGTAATGCAAATCGTATATACAGCACATTACTGTATATTTACAGCAATAACCTGTTAATTTACAGTAGGTACACTGTATTGCAAAGCTTATATACAGAACATTACTATATATTTTTACAGTACTAAATTGTTAAATTACAGTAAGGACACTAGAACAACTGTAGAGTACTGTAATACATTTTACAGTAATTAACTGTTGAAATAAATTACGGTAGAGGCACTGTAAAAAAACAGAAGAATACTGGCGAATTTAGCTGCCAGTATTTTACTGTAATTTTACAGGATTTTTAACTGGTAATTGGGTTCAGCTGCAGAAAAGTATGAAAGGTGGAAGCTTCAGCAGTTAGAGCGACTTTTTGGAAGAGACTTGAGAGAGTCAGTTTTGGCACCTTTTTAAGACCTGTTGTTTTTTTTTTGTCCTGGTTTTGTTAATGGTTTTTCTGGTCTTGATTCATTTGTCATTTTTATTTTTATTTTATTTTTATTATATATATTTTTTTGTATTTTGAATTTGGACTTTTGATTTGAAGAAATTAGTTTTAGGTTGTGGTCCAGCTGTTCCCCATGCTCCATGGGAGAGGTTGGGCCATAACACATAAACTGTTAAGAATCTTCTGAAAGATTTGGCACTGCATGCCTTTTTGGATTCCTATAAACTGTTAAGAATCTGCTGAAAGATTTGGCACTGCGTGCCTTTTTGGATTCCTATAAACTGTTAAGAATCTGCTGAAAGATTGGGCACTGAAAGTTTTGCTGATGTTATACGAAGCACTCACTTTTTGCAGTGAGAACGCACACTCCTGCGGTCCTCTGTTGCGGTTTGAATCGCGGGGCTGCTGGATTGCCTTGAGGAAGCCACTGCTGTGTTAGGCTATTCTGGAGAATTGACGAGACAAGCGTGTTCCCTGCAATTTCAGGCAGTGTTTGAAGTCTCAGCTTTCTCAAGATCCGTAATCTTTAAACAGGTCACCCCTCTCTCCACCCATTATGCACACACATTCACACATACTCTTCAAATGATACAGTCACTGAGACCTGTAAACCTGTGCACCGGCATGTTAATGCAAATATTTAGCAACTAAATGCATAAAAGCATGTAGACGTGGTCAAGAGGTTTGGCTGTTTTGCAGACCAAATGTGGGAAGAAATGTTATCCAAGCTGACCATGGAATGATTGTTGGTGCCAGACAGGGTGGTTTGCGTATCTCAGAAACTGCTGTTCTCCTGGGATTTCCATGCACAGCAGTCTCAGTGGTGAGAGTGGTGCGAAAAATTAAAAACATTCAGTGAGCAGCAGTTCTGTGGGCAGAAACGCCTTGTTAATGAGAGAGGTCAGAAGATAATGGCCAGACTGGTCAAAGCTGACAGGAAGGTGACAGTAACACAAATAACCACACAATACAACAGTGGTATGCAGAAGAGCATCACTGAACACAATGCATCATAACAGTTACAACAGCAGAAGACTTAATTAGACTAAAAGATTGGTCTAATAAATACCTAATAAAATGCTCACTGAGTGGATATTCCCTGTTGAGTGGTTGTCAATGAAACTTCTCCCAACACGATGCACAAGGACATGCATGTGTCTTCCATCCATCCATCCATTATCTGAACCCGCTTATCCTGATCAGGGTCGCAGGGGGGCTGGAGCCTGTCCCAGCATACATTGGGCGAAAGGCAGGAATACACCCTGGACAGGTCGCCAGTCTATCGCAGGGCACACACACCATTCACTCACACACTCATACCTATGGGCAATTTAGACTCTCCAATCAGCCTATCGTGCATGTCTTTGGACTGTGGGAGGAAACCGGAGCACCCGGAGGAAACCCACGCAGACACGGGGAGAACATGCAAACTCCGCACAGAGAGGCCCCGGCCGACGGGGATTCGAACCCAGGACCTCCTTGCTGTGAGGCGGCAGTGCTACCCACTGCACCATCCGTGCCGCCTGCATGTGTCTTATTAACACATTTTATTTTAATTAGCAGTGAATCTTGTCATTCTCCCGGTGGAAATTACGCTTTCTTCATAATAACTCAATGATTTTCTTCAGTCCCTTGTGTTGATACAGACAGCCTGAAGGCCTTGCAATAGAATCAGAAATCCTCACATCTCATAGAGTAATGATGCGTCTTCGTGTACAGAATTCGCATGAATATGCATAACGTGAAATGTGTTCACACGGCAGACTAAAATGGATGCTGTGCTATGTGAAATTTATGCAGTAGATTTATAATGTATAAATAAAGTTTTACTATTGTTGGAGAATTTCAATTCAAAATTGAATTTAGTATAGGAAAATGGCTCTGAGAAACTGGCTCTAGATGCTATAGAAGCTACATTCCCATCTGTGTGAATCTCAGACTCTGTCATTTCATTATTATGTGTGACTTGCCTAAATTGGCAAGCACATGCAAGTCCAAGTGAAAGCTGACTGAAATCATTCAACATTCATATGAGAGTGATTAATTTAGTAGTTGCTGACCGCAAACATTGGCAGAACTTGTTCAAATATCATCACTCCACTGTTCCTGACATTTTAAAACCTCTGCCTTGGTGGTTGGTTTGTACTCCGGGGGGGAAGAAGGCCATTGTGCCATTCAGAGTTAACTACAGCACAGTTCTACTGTTTACTGTAAAGAATGTACAGTACTCATATGTACTAATTCCTAATGCATGCTTTAAAAAACAGTATCGTATAACTTACAGGATGGTGTTGTCACATTACACTATTGCATATGTACCCTTTGCAATGCAATAAGAACAAAAAACCCTAAATTCCAATATTTGAACTTTTCAAGCTTGTATAACAATTGTGGGGGGAGATTTAATTATATGGTTGTACTAGTTAAGCACTACAATTTGCAACTGCAATTGGTGTGATTTAATGATATGGCTGCAGTTCTCAGTAGAGAGGAGAAGTGATCTACAGGTGCAAACAGGTCTTTTAGCCAGAAGAAGTACTTTGTAACAATGTGTTGTAGACTGTGCTGCTGAAACACAGTGTCTTGAAACCCCTAAAATGGCTTAAAATGTTTTCTATTTTTAACCTTTTTTTTCCCTATTGAAACAGATTTTTTTATACAACATTAACTTTATACAAAATTAACTTTCTCATGTGTTTTATTCACATATATGAGAGTTTGTTCTTATAAAGCTCTCCAAAGTGTTCAGAAAGCTCTCCGAAAAGGATTACTCAACCTAACGCTTCCCAGCAAATCTGTGTCACATTTCAAATCAAACTTTATTTAGATTAACCAGAGCCCCGTTAGCCAATACAATTAAAGGTGTACATGTATGGCAAGTCTAATTCCTGTAATTGCACACGTCTACATTCATTCCGCTGTGTGAATGCAGCAATATCCATAAACACTCCGTCGCCAGAATATGACACATTATATCTGGTTGGAAAGGGTAGGAAACGATGTGTTTATTTATGCAACTTCTGAAATGTATATTTTTGTTCTTATATTGGAACTAGATTTTTGACATAGAAAAATTGTATCAAGGATTGTTAGAATATGTCTTTTATTGTCTCAGTCTCAGAACCTGTTGTTTTATTGCCCTGCTTTGCAAATAAGAGGTAGGTATGAATCTAAAGTGCTGTTCTCGCAAGCGGAGTGTCTGTTTAACAATCGGGCACCACCCTCTTGCGGTTTTATTACATCACAGTTTATATTATCTTATAAATATGAACGCAACACTAATTTGGGAAATCGACCTCTCAACTGCATGGATGGGGTTAATCTTGGGGACGCATTGAGAGTAGATGCCCTCTTTTGCAAGTATGCCGAATGAGTTAGATAAAGCCAGTGAACACAGACCATTTTTATATTTAGGAATGAGTATTCATTTAATAATTGGATTTAAAAACTATATCAGTGTAGCATTACAGGCATGGTTGTAAGTACAGTATATAAAGGGATAATGTATAATGTTTTGTTATTCACCATTAGGATTTAAAACAAGTTCCATTCAGTTATATTTATACAGTGAACAAAATCTGTATCGCGGTGTACTCACACACTGTCACGAAGATGCTTAACTGAAATAAATCATCAAAACCCGGTAATATGCAAATCAGGGCCTCCAAAACAGTGGGGGAGATGTAGATTAAGTCAAATTACCGAAAAACTGTTTTGGAATGAATACAAGTTAATGTTATTCTGACAGCACGGTATGCCTGTATTCAAAAAATAAATTCACTCAGTTTGAGTAAAATTATATTTAATGACATGGAATGTTTGAATTTAATTTGGTTGCTCTGTGGAAATGCATGTTGTGTGAATATGAATTGGCAGGTACAGTGTGGTTCTTGAATCTCGACTTGTTCCGCAGAGCGGTTTGAGTTCAAAACTAGTGTTGGGAACACGATTATTGCTGACATCATTTGTCACTTTGGAAAGCGGTTTCAGAGAAGTTGGCGTTATAAAAGATATTTCAACACACTTTCCTTTAACTGTGTGTTTGTAGGATTGATGAAACAGGCAGGCAGGCAGTCTGCTTTAGCAGATTTGGGTCAGGTATCCTATTTAAAATTCTTTGAAGCTCTTGGAAACAGAAATCAAGTTTCCCCAGAGTACTGCCCATTTTAGAAGAAACACCTATTATCACCAACATTCTGAACAAAATTATTCTTCTTTGAGTGTATGTTTTGGATCATAACATGTTTTGTTGAAAAGATTGTCGGGGTCAAATTTTACTAGCATCTAAGAAAGGTAAAGGATTTTACATTTAAACTAGAGGTTCGTTCCAATCGCTTATTTTTCACATCTTGTTTCTGACCCAGAAATCAGTTGAGGTTCTCCATCTTTAAGGGTATTCCAACCCATGAAACCCATTCTCAGAGCTAGAAGTACAAGTTAGCAGCTCCCGGACTTTGAAACCAAAACAGAAGCAGGGAACTGCTATAAGCAGTGCCTATAATGAGCAATGTATTTATTAACATTAATATATCAATTTACAGATTATATATTTATATATATATATAGATATATATATAGATTATATGTTTTATTCATCGGTTGGTCAAAGTCTTTTAATGCAGTATCTTATTAACATGGGCAACATTAACATTATGGACCCAGTTTAATGAAGGTAGAAATCAGAGTTAAAATGTTAAGTAGTTACATAGTGAGTGATGACCACTCTTGATGGCTTAATTTACCCATGCTAGTACCACCCTATGTTGGCATTATAATTATAATATTGTTATGATATTTTCTGTCATTTCATTATTATGTGTGACTTGCCTATATTGGCAAACACATGCAAGTACAGGTGAAAGCTGACTATTCAACATTCATATGAGACTGGTTAATTTACTCCTTGCTGACCACAGAAAATTAGCAGGGCTTGTTCAAATATCATCACTCCACTGTTCCTGACATTTTGAAACCTTTGCCTCGGGGGTTGGTTTGTACTCCGGGGGGGAAGAAGATGCTTACTTGCCATCCAGAGTAAATTAGTGAGAGATTCCCAGGTAATATCGCCACAGCACAGTGCAGTGTGTCATTTTCTGAGGTTCTGAGGTGGGTCTCCACCTGGACACAGCTTTTTGAAATGATACTTTGAGTTAAAATGAACCGCTGTTACATTACGTAACATAAGCATTTGACAGATGCTCTTATCCAGAGCGACGTATGACAACAAAGTGCAAAACCTTAACCAGGGAAAAATATGTGAAAACCCAAGAGGGAAGCACAGTTCCAAGTGCAATAATTGGCCACATTGATAAAAAACTTGATGTAGGTGAATGTATGTATTAATAAAGCAATGTAATGTATTAATAACGAACAAACCAAGAAACAGCAATAAAACCATGATGGAGAGAGTAAAAGAGGAGAGAGGAGATGAGAGGGGGTAGGAGTGGAGAGAATTGTTGAGATGAGAAGAGGACATTTTAGGAAAGAGGCATGGGTCTCCTGAGATGATGAGGGCGGTGGGTTGGATCACAGCCGTTTCCGGATTGTTCCAACAGTTTGACTCTGTCTCACACCACCTCATAAATGTTTCATGAGACACTCTCCACATCTTTTCCTAAATTGATTTTTGTTTTGCTCTCAGCTATCCTTTTGCATTCCCTGGAAACTAGCGGACAGTAATATGTCAAAGGAATGAAATGGCGTACCAACCAGCCCTCTAGCCTCAAGCACCATGCATCCTGGCTGTGCCCAGGCAGACCAGCTACGGTGTGGTAAAGTTTAGGCTGCCTGGCACAACCAGACCAGGGAAGGTCTCTTTGCAGGTTTTTGTACATGTTGCCATTAGAAATCTACCCCTGGCCCCCAGTGAATGTATTTTCTGAACTATGATTTCATTAAAATAACATCATAAAATACAAGAAAGAAACTGCCATTTTTCATCACCCATCCTCCCAGTGTTCTTTAAAATAACACTGCAAGCAGATAACTACAACAGTGTCATCAGGTGCAGTACACTGTAGCTGTTTTCCAAGCCTGTATTGAATAGGGTGTGGTGGTTTCCATTGCACAAATAGAGGTGCCTTTGTTGCTGGGTGGGACCTCAGCAGGCCAGATACTGTATATTTCTGATGCAGACCCTGTAAAATGCTGTAAAATTCCAGCCATGCCTCACTGGGTGTGAGCTGGTCAAACCATGTTGACTTGGGAGCTGGTCCAAACCGGTTAACCTGCTACCAGCTCTCTCAAAACCAGTTTTCTTTCAGCAGGTGAGTTCGCTCAAGAGACAGGCACCCTCTGAATGCTGATCCCACTCGGGGGGTAGTTGACCAATGGAATCTGGGCATCATTGGCATGTGACCCACTGCCATGTAGATCAGTCATAAGGCTCTTTGCATCCAGCTCCCAAGTGCTGAGAAGCCTTTAATTACTTGAGCATACATCCATCCTTCTAAGCAATTGGTCCTCATTCCTGGTCCTGGAGAGCCGCAGGGCGTGCTGGTTTTCGTTGTTACCTGTCACTTCTTTGACTAATTACAGCTGTCCATTACAATTAACTCACCTCCCCTGGTTTCTTGGGTCGCAATCTGTTCTTGATATTAAGGAGAAAACAGAAACCAGCAGACCCTGCGGCTCTCCAGCGCCGGGAGAGACGACCACTGGTCTAACCACTGATAATGGCACACAAGGCACTGCATTGTGGTCCATCAGTTAGTGTGATGCTATTCCGCTTACGGAGCGGTGAGGCACTATCACACAATAAGAGGCTGCACTAGTGCTAGCCACCTCATGGAGGCTCATGGGGCAACCAGCCGGATTGCACATCACTAATGATGTCACCACCTATTACTGATCCTTCACATATGTATCCGCCATCTTGCTTCTCAAATTAGCACAGAACGGTGCATTCTCAGAACGGCTTCTCAGGAACTGTGAAGTGAACCGCCAGTCGTTTACGACCAACCTGAGGCCTCGTTACGCAAATGAAAGTTTTGGAAAATGGTTTCACGCCAGCGTAGACATACTTAGCTAGAAAATCTGCAAACAAACCTGCAAACAAAAGTGTGAAAGCTACGTTAGCTTTCATGTGACAAACGTTGTATGTGCACTTGGCAGAATGCCTTAAGAATGGTCATTGAAGGAGGTGGTTAGATTTTAATGAGTGAGTAATTCGCATAAATGAAGGCATTTCAGGAGACCTTGTAGTGCCTCACCACTGGTTTTCGGCTCATTAAAGAAGCACTTTCTTTTTCATCCTAGATACTCAGAAGCATAGTGCTCCACATTTGTAAACTGTAAAAACAACACCTACCAAAAAAGGTGAGGAAAAAGAAATACAGGCCACAGAAATGGAATGTGCTGCAATGTACCAAAATAAAAATATATTGTCATGTTCAGAAGATATTGCACAGCTTCACAGCAAAAATACATCATATACATACCGCTTTCAGATATTGAAATACATTTTTTGTACTATACATTGCTGTGAAATATAGTTATATTTATTATATTATATAGCCCTGCAAGGGATTGGTGAGCTGTCCAGGGTGCATTCCTGCCTCTTGCCAAATGCATGCTGGCTCCAGCTCCCACTGCGACCCTGACCAGGAATAAGTGGCTTAGATAATGGATGGATGGACTTTCCAAAAAGTATCGTAAAAAAAAAAGTATACTGAAGATATGTGTAATATGCTGTGGTGTTTTCGGAGTCCGTAAAAGGGTGTGTTCGGTACAGATCCCCGGTTGGGGGGCGCTCTTAAATGGAAATGAGTGAGGCGGCACACGCAGCCTCACAGAGGGGCTCTGGGAGTTAATAATGGAGTTTCTGCACACGCCATTTCCTCACAGCAAGTGTCTGGCATAAGACTCCTCGCGGTCCCTGCCTTTTAACTAAAGGCTCCTGCACATTTGCACGCCCTGCTCTGCACTCAGAACCTACCTGGGCCTGCATTTGCAGAGAGGCAGGACTGCTGAGGTGCGTTCCAGATCATATTCAAACTTCTTTCTGTTCGCCACGGACGTTAACGAACGTTAGCTAACATATTCAAACTTATTTCTGTTTGCCACGGACATTAGCTAATCTAATTTTTTTAAAAGCTAATGCACTGTGAACAGAAATAGCTCCTGATGGGGAAAATGCAGAGAGAACAAAAGTTAACAATTATTTGGCTGTTATAATACACTTTAATCGATGTAGTATTTGTTCTTACCTTTAAAAAGGAAATCACAGATAAGCAACAAATCAGCTAGCTGGCATTGTTAAATCTAAGTCGCATCCATTTGTATTCGAAAGGCGTTGGTGGTTCAATAGGTTCGTTCAAAATCGTTTTTTGCTGCAAACATAGTTTGCCATGAACGTTCACTGTCTTGAACGCACCTCTAATCTAGGACCATAGGCAGAGGAAGCCTAATCCTAGATGCTAGGCACTACATCAGACCTGGGCCGAATATTGAATTATTTTGGATTCAAATACTTTTCTGTGCTTGATTGATATTGCCTGATGCAATTGATCTTGCCAACCAAGGACCAGAAGGCAGGATTTTAACTTTTTGAGGTTATTTCTATAGACCAGACAAGCGCAGCAAAGCGTAGAAAAGTATTTGAATCTAAAACAATTATGTATTTAACCCGGGTCTGACAACAGGGTTAAACTGTTGAGTTAATTGAGTAATTGTAAGCTTACTTCAGAATTCTAGTGCACGATTATAGCCTGGCTCTTTTCAGACAGCTATTGCCTCGCATTTTCAATGCCTGCACTTGAGACTGTCAGCACCATGGACCGCAACCACGGGCACAAACCCCATTAACATAACATAATGGCAAGAACAGGCCATTCAGCACAGCAATGCTCGCGTTTTCCTCCCACAAAAGTGGACCTACTGCTTCATTTGCCTAAAAGCAAACTAGTATCTAGCATCGTATCAAGCCTGGTCTTGAAAACCCCCATTACATTACAAAATTGCATTACAATAATGTAGGGGATCCGGTGAGATATAAAAGTGAGAAATAAAAGTGCATTCACCTGATTTAAAAAGCAATAGTGCTAAATCTGACTGATAAAAAAAAAGCCAGCCAACATCGCTAACCAGGCTGCCATTTTCTTGGATTGATGGAAAGATGGACAGATCTGCTGTCTGCATCCACGATAATGAGACAATTGTGACATCACTTTACTGGTAGAAAACAGAGAGCTCCACCACGCAAGGAGTATATAGGCAGTACTGCTGATGGTGACAGTGCTCCCTGGAAAGTGAATGAGGTGGTGCTATGACTTCTCTTCCCTAATTCATTATCCTTGTGTGAGTTTGTCCAGTGAAGCAGCACAGAGGCCGAGCTGGAAGATTACATGCAGGAGCATCAAATCATCCGCACCACTGTCATCTCCCTCTGCTCTCTGCGTGCCACAGAGGAGGGGGGCAGAGGGCTTGAGAGGACAAGGGAGAGAAAGAGAAGCAAAAGTCAAAGAGAGGAAGGCTTCCTGCTGCTGTTAGAATGGGAGGGATGGACTAATACTATTACTAATACTACTACTACTACTCTACTACTACTGTTACTACTACTACTCTACTACTCTATTACTACTACAACTACTACTACTGCTGCTACTACTACTACTACTACTACTGCTACTGCTACTACTACTACAACTCTACTGCTACTACTACGACTACTACTACTACTGTTACGATTACTGCTAATACTGCTACTCCTACTTTTGCTGCTGCTACTACTATTACTACTAATAATAATTATGCTGTTTTGCAGAATGAATTAATCATTTTGGTCAAGATTTAGACAAGGTATTACGAAATCAGCTTCCAAAATTAACACCCACCAAGCAATACAGTCTTCGGTAGATTAATAAATTGGGGTCACCTGTCAAGTTGGCGAATGGGAGCACTGGCATTGTGGGAGCTCTTTTCTCTCATAGTATTTCTCAGCCTTCATTGACTGTGATTGGCAGAACTTTGATCCTCGTGTTGACAAATGCCAACAGACTCCAAAGGCATTGAAAAGCCTGTAATCATGACTAGATAATGAGATCTTTCTTATACCTGCAGTACTGAAGCAATTGAATACACCTATCTAATCAGAAACAGCTGAGAAGCCAACCATCCAATTACTTTTGATCCTCTAAAATGGGGGGGACTATGTTTAAAAATTGATGTAATTCCAACACAGATCACTCAATATGGACATTTAATACCCTCAAATTACAGGTGACAGTCACTTTAACCTCATATTCATGTTTCATTTCAAATCTAATGTGCTGAAGTACAGAATGCCTGTTGTGAATTACTTTTACGCCCTAAAAGTAAAAGTAAAAATAAAAGCTGTAATTATGAAATAGCATAGTAAAAAATGAAATAATGAAATAATGCATGAAAATATATTTGGTGGGTAAAAAAATAATTCTGGCTGGAAAATTTGGTCGTTCATTCCAGACCGTGCATGAAACTGTGAAAATGTAATCTCAAAAATGATTGGATACGTGAAATAATATTTCTAAAAGTTCCAAAATAACTATTTCATCTTTACACGTTGTAACTCAAAAGGCACTTGCAGGAAGAGAAGAGTGGCGGTTTAGCGCAGCGCTAACGCGCTAACGCGCTAACGTGCTGTTGGGCTTCAGCTGCCACCCGCCCTTTCCCTCTGCTCAGCCTTTCCGTCCGTCACGACGGGGTGGGGCTCCCGCCGGCCCGGCCCCCAGCTGCGGTGAGCGGGCAGGCGGTTAGTCACGCACGGTGGGAGCCCGCCCCACCGGGCCCCGCTGTGTGACTGCTCCGGTCTTGGCCGCCAACGGTCGCCTGGCTGGCAGGGCGGTATCCCTGGAAACGATGCGCCAGAGTGCGGGCTTGCTGAGTGGGCGCAGGTGGAGCAAAACACTTCAGAGGACCAGCACCGATGCCCGCCACTTACCCATCAACCCCAGCAGGGCACAGGCACCAGCTGTCTAGGCTGCTCACCAGCAGGCACCCCCTAACCTCCCCCCCCCCCCCCCCGCCTGCACCTAGAAGCCTAAACACTGGCACACACACACGCACACACACACACGCACACACTCATGCACACACATGCGCACACACACATTCACACGCTCATGCATGTTGGACTTTGTGCAAATAAGATGGATCTTTAGATGCTTTATCTCAGAATAGACTCAATTGGTGAAAACATTGTTCTCTCCCTCTCCACCTCAGCTGGTGTGTGGTGGTAGCCGTGTATCACCTAGGTGGGTGTTACACATTGGTGGTGGTTGAGGCGAGTTTCCCACTCAACACTATAAAGCGATTTGGGTGTCTAGAAAAGCGCTATATAAATGCAATAATCTATCTCTCTATCTATTCAGACTTTGTTGTAAACAGTGGTCATCTGGACTTGTTCTGGATATAAACTATTAGCTACTTGCACAGTAAGCATAACCACACCCACACACATACACACACACGCACATATACACGCATGAACGCACGCACAGGTGCACACACACACACACACACACACACACACACACACACAAAATCAATGACACACAATTGGCACAGACCATTAGATAAAGTCTGATTGACACATTTCATTTTGGCTACATTCCAGCTCAATACTGTCCTATATTAAGCAGAACAGAATCATAATTAATTCAATTAAATTGCCACAATATCCCAGACACTCCTAATTACAGGCTAAAAAAGTTTGTTCAAGAAAACAATTAACAGGGAGAACATGGCCAATGGAACATTCACACTTTGCACACAACAGAGAGACTAAATTGCTGCAGATGAAAGATTGCTCACTTATGCTTACATTATGACTAATGGAATATTTACAAAGACCGCATTTGCATGCAGGCAATTTTCCAGATACTTTGCCAACGCAGAATAGATATTCCAAATCTGCGTTTTATTATTCCATTAATATTTGCCATTTATGAAAAGATTCAAAATGAATGGTCTTGTGGAGGAAAAGCATTATCTTTATCATTCGGAGGCCAAGCAGCAATATCACCAGATGGGGTGTTACACATAATATTGCTTTCATTTATATTAATCTGATGGTTACAAAATATGCTCATATTCATATCGAGATTTGACTATTTTAAAGTTTGGTATCCTGTACATTACTATCGCATGCATATGGACAAACCCACACTATACCCCATGGCTAAAAAGTATTGTCTTTTAAAAAACATTTATCTATTTGGTTGGCGTTTTTTTTTTTCACTCCACAATATGCGATAGAGTACAATTTCCACATGACAAATCTCTACATAAGATTGTGTTGAGAAGCCAGTGAAGCAGTATATCCATCCAGTATTTTGTTAACGTGAGAAAAGGATGTACAATGTACATTGTACAATGCTGCAGAAAGGAAAATGTAATGTGGGAAGTCCCTCTATTCTGTTGCTGGGAAGATATGGGAATCTTTACCATGCTATGGAAAATAAAAGATGTGGGAATTCACTGTAATATCCTACAGGAAGGAAAGATCTCGGCACCAGTGCTTCAGGAAAGATATCTCTCCATTGGAATTTCTGTCTGGTTTCATGGATGGGGCCTTGAGTAGTGTAAAATGTGCAAGTCCATTCATCTGTTCTGAAATAAGCATTCAGTGGGGGCTTTTGGGAGTGGAGTCTGTTTCCTGTTGATATGGTGTGAGTATTCATGTTGTGTGTGAAAAGAATTTCAGTATGGTGCTCCTGTGTAAAACACGTTATGCTTTTAATAATTGATGCTACATTCTGCAGGTGGGGGAAGGGCAAATTATATGTATTATTTGTTCAGTGGTTTACAGGCAAACTGTGCAGGATTTATTTCATTGCTCCTCTCTTGCATTTCCCATGCGGGTTAAACAAAGTTTGATTGTATTGTATTGTATGTCCTGTATTTACACACAAAACACAGTTATGCCCAAACGTTTACATGTACAATCATTCTGGCTAGCTGTTGGTAGCTTTGTAGCTCTTTTGTAGTTTCCGACTACCGTGTACATTAACATCCATCCATCCATCCATCCATCCATTATCTGAACCCGCTTCTCCTGATCAGGGTCGCAGGGGGGCTGGAGCCTATCCCAGCATGCATTGGGCGAAAGGCAGGAATACACCCTGGACAGGTCGCCAGTCCATCGCAGGGCACACGCACCATTCACTCACACACTCATGCCTACGGGCAATTTAGACTCTCCAATCGGCCTAACCTGCATGTCTTTGGACTGTGGGAGGAAACCGGAGTACCCGGAGGAAACCCACGCAGACACGGGGAGAACATGCAAACTCCGCACAGAGAGGCCCCGGCCGACGGGGATTCGAACCCAGGACCTCCTTGCTGTGAGGCGGCAGTGCTACCCACTGCACCATCCGTGCCGCCCTGTACATTAACATACTGTACAAAACTTTAGTTTGCTACTATGTGGCAGCAACGTAATGTTACCAAATGCTGGCCAGCCACTTGATTAATGGTTAGCCAGCAAGGCTAATCTCCCACAAACCTGGCTCTCCTCTGCAGTAGCCAATCCGTACACGTCTCGTCTTGCCCTCCTCCTTTTTCTATTGGAGTATGAATATGAGTTCAGGGTATTGGAGACATGCTTTTCAGATACAGTACATGAATAAAAAAGGCCCACACCTAAAAGTGGCCTGAGCAGTTTTTAGAATAACAAATACTAGTAGACATGCAAGGTATTGGTCAGAAGGTAAACAGAGAGACTGCTTGCCAGTGTATCATTGCAATGACTGAGCATTTTTGTTGTATAATATTTTTACGGTGAAAATCCTGCATAGCATGCCAGTAAGATCAAATTGGATGTGAGAGGATATTCTCTTATCTCGGGCAAGGTTAAATGGAGACTTTTGTTGTTGTTCAAAACTAAATCAACACTAACGTTCTAGCATCTGCTTGTCAGGTATGTTCGGTTTTTCTCAGAATAAATACACAGAGGAAGTATTTCATTGGACTTGGACTCGGCTAAGCTCAGATGGATTGCCTTTGTAATCCTAACAGAGTTGATGCACGCGGGTCCAAAAATAAACATTCCCTGCTGGGTTTAAAGGGGAACTCCATAAATTGCAGCATCACTATTCGCCTGGATGCTTTTATACTTGGCCCCTTTCATCCGACAGGCCGGTGAATCAGAGACTTCTGTGTTTCTTCAGCTTTCTTATATTAACCTGAGACACAAACTGCACAGGCTTGCAGATTTACAGAGAGTTTAACATGCACTGGCTGTGATTTAAGGCATAAAGGTAGGAATATATATATATATATATATATATATATATATATATATATTGCTTCATAGGTGGGGAACAGCATATCACACTGTTTTTGACAGATGAGAACAGCATATCAAACAGTGTTTTAAAGGAGGGAACAGCATATAAAACAGTGTTTTTAAAGGTGAGAACAGCATATAAAACAGTATTTTAAAGGAGAGAACAGCATAAAGCCACATTTTTAAAGGTGGGAACAGCATATAAAACAGTGTTTTAAAGGTGAGAACAGCATATAAAACAGTGTTTTAAAGGTGAGAACAGCATATAAAACAGTGTTTTAAAGGTGACAACAGCATATAAAACAGTGTTTTAAAGGTGAGAACAGCATATAAAACAATGTTTTAAAGGTGAGAACAGCATAAAGCCACATTTTTAAAGGTGGGAACAGCATATAAAAGTGTTTTAAAGGTGGGAACAGCATATAAAACAGTGTTTTTAAATGAGAGTAACAGCATATCAAACTTTTTTTGAAAGATGAGAAGAGCGTATCAAATAGTGTTTTTAAAGCTTTTTAGGGGATCATTTTTATATATATATATATATATATATATATATATATATATATCATTTTTAAATTTTAAGGATGCACATTAAATTTGTACCCACAAACTGAGATGGGGGCATGGATTCAACCAGGATTCATAACAAAGTGAGCAAGTTAAATCACAATAAGTATTTTGCATTGCATTAGAGATTTGTTTCTTGGTGTGAAATGTTTTTTGCATGTAATATCTGCAGGGTGTAAATTTGTGTATATTTGTCTGTTCATGGTGGCTGAGGACAGCTCTGAGCACAGCACAGCTCACCTGGAGCTCATAGCTTCTCCCTGCCTGTTCTAATGGAGACATCAACCAACACCGCGCTACATTGCAGCTAAAGCGAGTTAAGAGCTCATTATGAAGCCACCCACGCACATAGACGCACACACATACACACACACACACATTCTGTTGTGTGTGGTCTTGTATTTATGTATTCATGGCCGTAAATCAGAACTCATTAATGCATAAGCGTCTAAAGATAAACGTCTGAAAGTCAAGGCTCATGAAGGAATATTGAATAAATGTGCACATACAACCAAACGCTTATGGGCTCACCAGTCACTGCCATTGTCTCTCTTCCAGACATTATATTATGTTCCGTTATCTCTGTGAACTGTGAAACCCTGCAGTTTGATACTGCATTGAGAAAGCACGGCTCCACGGAGATGAATGCAGAGTGCTGATGAGATGTCTGAAGTACGGTCGCACACATAAAATAACAGCCTGATGCGAAGCGATAAAGCTGGCCCTGGATCTGAACAAAAGGGGTGTATATAGATGGAGAGGGCTGAACTGTGGTCCTGATGGAAAAATGGAATGGTCTTTTAAAGAGCTCATCAGCCACCCAGCGGCCATATTATAATGCGCCCTGAATCTGCCAAATGGCTGAAGCTAAGCAGGTGTAGGCTTGGTTAGTACTTGGATGGGAGACCTCCTGGGAAAACTAAGTTGTTGCTGGAAGTTGTTGGTGGGCCACTAAGGGGGTGATCTTCCCTCTAGTTGAAATACCGCCAACGCCCCAGCACAGTGACGGTGACACTCTCCTGCAGAAGATGCTCTTTTTTGGATGAGATGCTGAACCGAGGTCTTGACGCAATGTGGTCATTAAAGATCCCATGACACTCTTCGCAAAGAGTAGGGGAGGTTCCCCTTGACTCAATTTCCAACCCTTGCTCTTTTAACCTGCCACCTAATAATCCCCTGATTTGGCCAAAATAGTGTTCTCTCCATCTCCACCTCAGCTAATGTGTGGTGAGCATTCTGCCACAAAATGCCTTAGTGTCTAGAAAAGCACGATATAAAGGCAATGATCCATTTGTCTACCACCTGCATTGCGAGAATCTTAAAAATGGAAAACTTGCAAAGAAAGATTTTTGTTTCCTAATTTAGCTTCATAATTGTAACCTTAGTTTGTAACCCTAACCCTAACCCCCACCTCAACCAACTTGGCACTGGAAAGCTCATATTCATACTCATAGCCATGGAACTTTACTTTCCAGTCCCAAGTTGGTTGAGGTGGGGGTTAGGGTTACAAAGCTAGGGTTTGGAAACAAAAATCTTTCTTTCCAAAGGTGCACCTTGGGAAAGAAAATCTTGCACTGGCCATTCAGAGTACTAGCCTTTAAGTAGGAAGAATTTGGTCTCTTGTGTCTTGAGTTGTATGTTTGTTTGTTCAGTTCTCTTGGGAATAAAGTGTTAAGTTTCAGCATCCTGTGTTTTTCTATCCTGCATCTCTCCTCTGGTGTCCAGTTATTATTAGTTTGAAGGTCCAATATTTCTAGTGCCTCAAGTCCCTGGTGAAAGAAATGAGCCACCAGTTGTGTGTCTGTGTCCTCATGATTTGTTATACTGTATATGTGTTGTGCTAGTCTATATCTAATCATATTTCCTATGAAGCTATGGATAGGGTAACAAAGCAGTTTGAAATCAGAGATCAGTTTTGCAAAAACATTTGACTGTTTTGTGTTTATAGTTTTGATAAATGGCATGTAGTTTCAGGTGTATAGTTTCAGGAAGTGCGTATAAACAATTGAGAAAAACAGTATGAGGAATATTTAATGACCATGATACACAGTATTTTTAGGCATTGTTAGATGGATAATATTGCCTGCAGGTATGGTGGAGATGAGCCAGGGGACAGAAACACATAGTGTCACATAGTGGGCTCAAAGAAATTAAAGTAAGGTGAAAAAAATACTATTGGTCACATTCTGCATCGCCTTAACATATTGTCTGTGTGTCATGTAATGAATGTGAAGGCACAAAATTGGTAAAGCGGAAGTTTCTGGAATTATACTGCACCCTATTAAATAGAAAGCAAAATGTAAGGAAACTACCTAGTGTTGACGTCTGGGTTCAAAGTATGTGTTTTACGGTATCAATACATAGCTACAATATATTCTGACTACGATTACGAAGTCCTGTCTTTCTTGTTTTTTAGATCGCCGAGATGGGCTAAAACTCTCATAATGCTTAGTCTGATAATGCTTTCCCTTTCACAGTAACAAAATGTCCTCAATCAGACTCTCCTGGACAACTGACAGTACCCTCTGTATTCATATTCATATTCCACTCATGCAATTTAAAAATCCAATTTAACCGTCATGATTTGAACGTATAAACTTGATTACACAAATGTATACTTATAGGGAAAAAAAAACCCTTGGGCACAATGACTGTGCGCTCATACAATATTTTTTTAAAGTAATGAAAAGCTACATGTTGATCATTTGCTGTTACATACAGAGCCTTGTAATTGTGTGGTTGCAGAACAATTTAACGCTTCATTTGCTTATATTAAGTTGTCGCTGCTGCCGTTTATGATGAAATGCGCTAGCATAGCATTTAGCAGTATAGCGGAAATGCAATTCAGCGGGACATCCGCTTTGCCTCCCCATGACAATCATCTTTAACGGAATTAAAGAACCCAGCCACTTACCACATCCCTTCTGGGAACAAATACAGCCATGAATTAATAATGGCAAACTCATGTCTCTGGGTCCTCTTAGCCATGGAAAAATTAATACAATTTAATTTAAGAAGCTAAAGGAATGCATAAACCACAACAGCGTCAGGCCAGGAAAAACCCCAAACGAGAAACAGTCTAAAGAAAATCAATGTCCTCGAATACACAGCAGAAGCCTGACTGAAGTTCATTATCATGAAAAATTGATTTAAAAAACTGGGTCATCCACATACATTGACTCATCCAATCACTAACCTTATTATTACCCCTTCAACATAGACCTACTCTTGCCACAGCCCTAGTCTATACTATACCCTACCATACTATACTATACTGCAAAACTGATTAAAAATGACTCCCCTTAATTACTTTTATTGAGATACATTTTTACGGAAATGGTTTTGAAACCATAAAGCCACCAAACCTCATGAAAAATGGTCTTATAAATTTAAATAGCTAGTGTTTGGAATAGCATTTGTTTGAATGATCCAGATGACCCAAAATATATTTATTTATTTTGGTGGTAAAGACAACAGCCTCAAGTAGTTTACTGTTTATTTATTTATATGATGAAATACATTTTTAATTATACACTCAGTGACCACTTTATTAGGTAGACCTGTACACCAGCTTGTTAATGCAAATATCTAATCAGCCAATCATGTGGTAGAAAGAGGTTCAGTTGTTGTTCAGCCCAAACATAATGGGGAAGAAATGTAATCTAAGTGCTTTTGACCATGGAATGATTGTTGGTGCCAGAGAGACTGCTAATCTTCTGGGAGTTTCATGCACAACAGACTAGACGATACAGAGAATGTTGCAGAAAAGAAAATCTCCAGTGGACAAAAATACCTTATTTATGAGAGAGGTCAGAGGGGAATGGCCAGACTGGTTCAAGCTGACAGGAAGGTGACAGTAACACAAATAACCACAGTGCTATGCATAAGAGCATCTCTGAACACACCATGACAACTAAGAAATACCTAATAAAGTGGTCACTGAGTGTAAATGACTTCAATCGCATTTCCTTGCATGCATATCCTATCATAAATTACCGTTGGTGGCATGTACTGATTGCTCTCATGTTAAAACAGCCAATATATTCACACCCACACACTGACTGTATATGGAATGTGTTATTGCAAAAAGTATTGAGCCGGCTTACTCTGGTAATGGTAAGCATAGTTAAGGTGGCATTAGCAGTAACATTCGTAAAATTAGGTACATAAAAGTGTACCCCAAGCCAGCAATACATAATTAATGTCACGTTTCAGGTCTGTCTCACCATGTTTTATGTTGATTTATGTTTATTCATGTTGTCTTAGTCACATAGTGTTTTATCATGTATTATGTTGTCTAGGTTCGTCATGTTGTTTAGTTATGTTTCGTTACGATTTATTTTCTTGTCATGTTTAGTTATGTTATCGTACGATTTTATTACCTGGTTATGTTGAGTGATTATCGTCTTAGTTTCGCGTTGTGTTATGTTTCGATGCATGTTTATTGTTTAGTTAACTGGTCGTTGTTATGCATACACTTTTACATGTTTTTCCGCAAACCTTGCGTTCCGCCTTCTCTCTCTCTCTCTCTCTCTCGTTCTGTCCTTCACTCCCCTTATGTTCTATTTGTCGATTTACTAAAACTACTAACGCTAGATCAGGATTGGGTAGAAACTAACATGACTAATCATGTGTTCATGTTACCTTATGTTTCTCGTGCATGTCATTTACTAATTTACTAATGCTAGGGCAGGATAGGTTTATTACTAACGATTACTAATCTCCTTGTTAAACTTGTCATCCATCGCACCTGTTTTCCATTTCCTTGCTACGCTCTTACTAATTGTCTACACCTGTCTACACCTGCATTTATAGCCCAGTCGCGCAACTGTTCACTGCGAAATTGTCTGCCTCTGTCTTTTCACGCAACTCTTGAGCATTACTTACTGTCTTGATTACACGTTACGATCCACGCCTGTTACTGACCATCGACCATTGATTTCTGTTTTGTGACCTTCGTTTTGTTTTTCGACTACGTCCCCGCCTACCGTTTATGTACTTTTGCCCCGCTGATTGTTTCATGGTTTCGACTCCCGCTTCGCCCACGACTACGCCTCTGCCTGCCGTCCGCCTGTTCATCTGCCCCGCTGACTGCTCTCCTGCTACCGGACCTCCCCGCACGCCTACCGACTACGAGATTGCCTCTTCCCTCGGCACCGTGCTTTTTGTTCGTTTTGTATTTGTTTGGCTGGATCTTCGTGTATGGACTTTGTTTGTATTGACTACGCTCCTGGGACTCGTCCCGAATAAAGCCCTAACGGGACTTTATCTTACTATTGTTTCTGAGTCGTGCATTTTGGGTCCAACCCCCACGCACCCGTCTCAATTAATTTGTCCATTAGGCCTTTAGGGGTTGGCTACCCCTATCTAGCGTGATGAGGCAGGTGAAATTCTGCTGAAAGTCGACATCACCCACTCACCATACATAATTATTACAGTGCAGGATTTATTTAGAATATACTGTAAGAAGCATACTGATATTGTTTTGCATTCGCAAATGTCAGCCAAAATGCGCTTTGCTGACTATGCAGGATTACACAACACATAGATTTTAAATCATATTGTTTCACAAATGAAGCTACAAGGCTACTGCAGAATATGCTGATATAATAGGGCTCTGTGAATTTATTAAAAATATAGGCTGGTATAAACCTAAAGCAGCTGGGTACATTTATACTGTGGAAATTATTCGCAGGTTTTGGAGTACCTTGTTATCGACTGCAGCAGCTGTTGGAGATGTGTTCATGGTGGTGGGGGGGGGGGTGAATATGATCCGTTTGCCTCAGAAAATCAGCGTTTCGGGTCGAGGCCATCAACAGGAAAAAACCTGCCTTAAGGGCTTTTGTTTGCAAAAAGAAAATGACAAGGTGTTCTATGAGAGTGTCGGGTTGACTATACGAGACTCCTTGTCCAGAAGATTTGAGGGACTCGTCTGAAATAGGAGACGTGGGTGCACTCAGAGCACAGAATAACACACTGTTTAATGCACGGGGAGACTGACGTTTTGGTGTCTTCCTCTGCTTTTGGTCTCTGAGGAAGATGTCGTTTGACGTTGAGACGTCAGTCTCCTCTGTCCATATTACCCAGAGCTCTGTTGCACCATTACATTAATGGCATTTGGCAGACGCTTTTATCCAGAGCAATATACAGTTGATTAGACTAAGCAGGAGACAATCCTCCCCTGGAGCAATGCAGGGCTCAAGGGCCCAACGGATGTGCGGATCTTATTGTGGCTACACCAGGATTCGAACCACCGACCTTGCGGGTCCCAGTCATGTGCCTTAACCACTATGCTACAGGCCGCCTGGTCTCTCATCCCAGGATGCTCCCTGTGAAGTTGTCCAGGTAAGGAGTCTCATAGAGTCTGTTTCTCCTGTTGCAGAGCACCTATTGGATCCTCTTTTGTTAGCTGGCTTGTAGCACGTTTGGTATTTTCCTTTCTGCCAGTGTTGGGGTCAGTTTGTTCACTGCTACACTAGCGTTGGGGTCAGTTTGTTCAGTGCTACACTCGGTCCAAATGAGGGCAATGCACACTCCTCATCCAATGAGGGGTTGGCAACAGCCCACCCTCACTCCCCTACCATCGTTTCATTTTACATGTGTGTGGAAGTCCTGGATAGACTGTGTTGGCATCCCTGCTGTAAAACCCAGCTATGCCAGCTTCACCAGCTTGGAAATAGAGCTGGTCGAGCTGGGTATGAGCTGGTCAACCAGCCAGTGCTGGTAGCTTGTCTGAGCTGTTTCAAAACATAGCTTGAGCTGGTCAAACCATGTCAAGTTGAGATCTGGTCTGAACTGGTCAACCAGCTAAACCATGTTGAGGTGGGAGCTGTTCTGAACAGGCCAACTGGCTACCAGCTGTTTCAAAACCTAGCTTGAGCTGTTTTTTCAGCTGGGTTTACAGTGGCAATCTGGCTTTATATCACACAATACATCTTAATTTACAGGAAGGTTTGAGCATTTCACACAATGTGTGTTTTTTTCACGCTTAAGCAGAGCATTGCCACATTTTATACAATGAAACAGAGACTTTGTTTGGAGTGGAAAGGCCAAATTCAGCTAATGGGCTTATTGTCACAATAAAACCACTCATGTAGCTTTTTGTAAAAGTAGTCATTTCTTTTTATTAATTTTCATTTAAGGCAATCCAATACAAAGCATTTCACAACCCACCGTATGACAACAATAATGTACAACAAAGTTTGGTTCGAAAAAATTTACCATGCAAAATAGACTGAGAGGTAAATGACCAAGATGAAAAGGAAAGGATAAACCATTAGATAAATAACGAGAGAAACGATAAACGGTAACTAAGACATGCTGGGCGGCTATAGGTTTCAAATAGAATAATCTTTATCATAAACAGACCGATTGCTCAGCGTACTGCAGGGCATAAGTAAGAGAAAGTTACAGTACACAGTCCACTGAACTTCCTGCCTTTTTGGCACTAACATGCACACTGTCCAGATGGGATGATGCTTGTATGTTACAGATGCCGGACCTGGGTACTGAGCGAGCTCGTCACGTTATCTGGATGTACACAACGTACAGACCTCAGCAAGAGCCTATAGGGGGTAACACAGTCAACTGCACTGTTCCCATACACTTCCGAAATCAAAACAAATATCCGCTAAGAAATAAAACTCAACCCTTACAGAAGTACAAACCACCAGAGGCTTCACTTATAAACGAACGACTGCTCTGTTTTAGGCGCTTACTGCGGCAACAGAGTAGCATGCACGTGGAAAACGGCAGACAGCGTAAAAGCAGGTTTCAAAACAGTAGTGGAAATTTCCATGTATAGATATTAGAACATAAGGAAAGGCGCAACCGAATGTTACGTTCCAAGAATGAATGGCGGGATTGAAAACATTCCTGAAAAATTCAAACTCCGGATGGATTCTCATTAGCATTAGCATCGTGTATGGAGAGGGTCACCCACGCTAGGCATTCTGGGGAAGGCAGAGTGCACTTGGGTGCAGATCCCTTTAAGAGGGAACAGCATTGCTATCATTTCTTTTCAACAGCAACCATTATCTCTATTTGCTATGCTACCATTTTTTTTTTAATTACACCCAAAAATAACCTGTAAGAATTACATGCACAATGAATTTCCATAAAATATAAAAAGGGAATCAGTGTTATTCAGAGTAAATTATTAAGCAATGGTGAATAGATCAAGGAAGTGAATGCAAAGTCGATATCATCTTTCATTAAAGTATACTTTTGAAGATGCCAAATTGAAAAGGCATGAATAAATTGTTGCAATTCATTTTTTTCTCTCCTTCTGCTTAAAACCCAGACTGACAAAATTATTCCTGAAGTGAAGAGTCATGCTAAAATAACCAGCTTTGTTCAAAGTGTTGATTTGATAATTGGAGGATCGTCTATAAAACAATTCAAACTGGCACAAAGCAGAGATAACCTAATCAGTTCCCCTATTCAACTGAAAAAGGAAACCGTGTATCCAAGAGCTCTTCCTGTCAACCCTCTCTTCCTCTATGGTGGCCTTGGTGCCCCGCTGTAAAATCCAGCTATGACCACCTAATTACTAGCTACCAGCAGTTTCAAAACATAGCTTGAGCTGGTCAAACCATGTTGAGCAGGGTCAACAACAAAGTCTGAAGTGGTCAACAACCAGCTACCAGCTGTCTCAAAACCTAGTTTGAGTTGTTTTTTCAGCAGGACACTACTCCTGTAACAAAAACTCCCTAGTACAAAGATTAATTCAAATCAAGACTGCAAAAATCACACCACTGCTTGAAAACACAGCAAAGAACAAGCTGATAACAGTAGAAAATGGGGACCTTGCGCCCAGCTGTCTGGCTAAATGCCATTTGTTTGTTTACAATTATGTGTTTCCTGAAAGATTTAATAAATTTAGAAATAAATACCCCAGTAAAAACAGGCCCACAGTTCAAACATCAGGGCATATCGCTGCATGTCGGATGAAAGAAGTGTTTTCACTGCGCATGAACTGGTATTCATTGTAAATAGCTTGTTAATTCTCTTGAAAGATTTGAAAACCATTAGCATGCTTTTTTACGTCTACATGTATGTCAAAGAATACATGGGTGTGTACTTCTAATATGCAATGCATATAAAATGCTCCAGCAAATTACCCGTTGCCGTTTATTCCTCAACTTTCTTCCAGTAATAATAATAATAATAATAATAATAATAATAATAATTACTTTTTTTGCTAATGCTTTTATCCCAAACAACTTTGATTAGACTAAGCAGGGAACAATCCCCCCTGGAGCAATTCAGGGTTAAGGGCCTTGCTCAAAGGCCCAACAGCTGCACAAATCTTATTGTGGCAACACTGGAACACTTGAACCACCAGCCTTCTGTATCCCAGTCATGTACCTTAGCCAGTAGGCTACAGGCTGCCCCCATAATCCTAGTGATAGTTTCTCTTGGGCGAAGGGGGATATTCTTAGACAGACATGCTTGGTTTCAATATAGCTCACAGAAAAACTGCAAGACGTTGTCGTCAAATGATGAATCTGCATTGTCACAGCGTTGACAACAAATGGTTGGGACACTTATTCTTCTCTTCTGTTTATCTTCTGACTAAATATTCCAGCCACTGCAATGCCCAGACCAGATGTGGGCCTGATATGAAAGTCCTGAAAACACTACTCTAGGCCCACTAGAATTGCGTATAAAACATGTTATTCACAAATGTAGCAATTATAGAATAATTTTGGTTAAAAGTGTCAATAATCTGTGGAGATTCCACAAATGTCTGAAGCATGTGATAAATAAATATGAAGTAAACTGAAAAAAAGGGAAAAAAAAAAACAAGTCTGATTTCTCACACAGGACACTTTGGGTAAAGACTCCCAAATTTTCTTTGATAAGAAAATACAGAGCAGCCAGTAGTGAAGATTCTATGAGAAAGGCGGTTTGTGTGGAGACATTTTTTTTACATAAAGTACAGTCAGTATTAGATTAAGGTCAATGGTGGTTCCCTCACCACGTTGTTGTCGAGGCCCATGCAAAATTGGTTTGGCATTTCTCCGAAAAGGGACCTCACAAATAATTAGGATTCAATTCATGTGTGAAATGGAGGACCGCCTGCCACTATGCGGAAAAGGTGGCCATTCTGTCTCCTGATCTCTGCACAGAGCCAATAAAAGAATGGCACAGCAATTAGTATGGCCCCGTAGCCTAATGCCTTTTCCTTAGCGTAGCACGGCTGCTTAGCCAAGTGTAGCTATCTAGCTCATCCTGGGCGTGATCTTGGATATAACGTTTTATCTGCGTTCTGAGTAGCTTTGAGATTCAAATTTTGCATTTTTTCATACTTTTAAACAGTATATTTGTCTAAAACTTAACATATATATTTAGTGCCCAATAAACAATGTATTTATGACACAAACTCATTTATCTCAAAATGTCAGTTAGAACCCTATAATTATAAGTTAAGCATGGCTGCTTAGCTTAGTTTCGTCACTTACTTTAGCTTTGTGTAGCCCCTCGGCTAGCCTACTCCCCATTCCCCAACATGAGAGGGAGAACCTCCAACACGTCATCTCCTGTTTGTGCTGAAGGCAGAGTATTGGGGAATTGACTGCCCACTGTTTCTCTGTCCAGCAATGCAGCTACAGTAGGTCCAAAATATGGCAGAGCTCAGGGTTTAATACTGTCGTATGAAGATGTTTGGATCACTACCATGTTTGTTCTGAATAAATTAAAAGGAATAACACACCAACCCTTTTCCATACCTCAAAACTATACCTCAATTTGGCAAGATAGATACACACAATTCATCGAAATCATTATTGTGCCAGCTGTTGGTTTGAAATATTCCCATTATCATGCTTGTAAGGTTAGGTTGTGCTTCTCATAGCTCAGTCAGTGCTTCTCTGTTATGCGCTATACTCGTCTATTGGGCAAAGCTCATTGAGGTGGACAGTAGAAATATTCACAGCTGGTTTCCAGCAGAAAAATTCCCTTAATTGTGCTGTGGAATTCCCCTCTTGTCCATGGCATCGAAAGACAAAGGCAAGTATGTACCTTATATAAAATTAGGCATTTTGATTCTACCCACACCCTCATGCTAGTATATCCATGTTATATATGGAAATAAAAATGTATAGCTCACTGACAAAAAAAAAAGAAATAGCAAAGACCAAAAACCCAAAATCATTATGGAAAACAGCTCAGCACTTCCCCCACCCCATAATAAATAGCGTATAAATTTTTATGTCATAATATGGACAGTTCATAAATCACCATTCAGAAAGTTACCTAGAAACATCACCCAAATGCACACGCTCTAACACAATTATGTCAATTTGCTTGGAAGAGTCAAGCAGGGATGCGCCACCCAGGACATTTAGACAACCACAGACGCCACAACTCTAAATCGCTAACACCGTTCATCTTTTTCATTCTGGGGTTCCTCTTCTCCTCTCTTCTTCACGCAGGAAAGGAAACCCGAAAACCACCTCTCCTCTCCGAGGTCGTCGCATCTCTCGATCCGGCCACCTGTCAAGCCTCTTTTTTTTTGTCTCTTTTCAACTGAGAAAAACAAAAATGACCGTTAGAAACAGAAAACTGTGCCTTTGGATGTTTTAGGTCTGGCCAGTGTGGATGGGTTCAAGTTGGCGGGAACTTTGTTTTTTTATTATTCTGTGGTAAGTTCAAAGGTCGTTTTTCCGCCCCCCCCCTCCCCCCCCCCCCCCCCCCCTCCGTTGCAGCCCTGGTCCCTCCCTGTTGCCGGTCACGGTACGTTGGCTTAAATCTGTGTGTGCATGGTGTGTCCTGGGGGCGTGTAGGGCGGTGGGGCCGGGTTGGGCTTGATCCCGCGGGACTTCATGTAGGAGATGAACTGGTCCGGAATCTCCGCAAGGACATCCTTAGCCAGACGCGCCATGCTCAGCACGTGGTTCCCGGTCCGGTCCATGTAATCCCGAAACGGAACAAACTGCAGGGTGAACAAGGACAGCAGTCAACGCGCGGTATCAACAAACTGAAAACAAAAGGACGAAGGATAACGCTTTATGTCACAGCCCGTTAATTACTAGTAGTTACAGGGTAAGTACACAGCTACTAGTGTAATTATCAGGTAACTCTGTTGACCTCAGTGGTAAGTACTGTGAAACAAAGTCATTAAGTACTAAATATGTTTTACAGTACTTACCTCTGAAAAAAAAAGTTTCCTCATAAGTACCTCTTACTCACACAGTAAATATTAGGTAATTAACAGGTTGTAAAATAAAGCATCACTGAACAAAGTAACAACAAGATAGCAATAGAAAAATACACAATATGAACAAGTTAACAACATATTATACACACAATTATAACAAGGTAATAACAAGATAACAAATAAGAACAAAATAGCAACAATATATCAACATAAGAAGAAGGTACAGTAACAGCAAGATAACCAAATAAGAACAAGGTAACGATGATACAATAAGAACACGGCAGCAATATATAGTAACACAATAATAACAAGGTGATGAAATAAGGTAACGCGTAAGAACAACGTAACTGCACAAGGTGACACAATAACAACACAATGTAAGGAAAAACCAAGGCCACAGCACCAGGCAGGAACAAGGTAATAATGTCAGGTAACAACAGAGGAACAAGAACGACATGACGATGTGAATACAGTGAGAAGGGCGCAGAGCTCGGCCGTCCCTTTTTCAGTCGAGTGAAAGTGATACGTACAGTACTCAGTATCTAAAGACCATTCTACCAAGGACACCGTAGGGCACACAATCGCATTGTTGTCAAGTCGTGAAATGATCCTCGTTGTTGAACTAATGAACTCGAATCCATAAAGCGCCTGAGTTCTCTGCCAACCCGGTTCCTGATGACACTGCGTGGATGCTAATGACACCGCTTGGACACCGCGCGGATCCGATTCCCATCAATACCCAGTGACTTCCTGCCGCTTGCCTGTCGCTTCTCGATGCTCGTTCTATTGACGCTCGTGTTGAACCGCACAGTCGATTTGCATGTGTTGATCCTGTAGGACCCGGCCGGGGATGTGTCAGCACACACACAGGTGGTTTATTCACTGAGGGGATATGTGATTTAGCATGACTGGAGGCCAAAGAAAGGGAGAGACTTTACCCGAGAAAGGGTGCACGCTGTGGTCCTAGCCTGGCACTAAAACACTAGACACAATGGATCATTGTCTTATTTGGCAGAAGCTTTAATCCAGAGCGACATACAGTAAGTTCATTGAAGGTGATTGAGCAACTTCAGAACACAGGTCAGATAAGGTACTATTCACAAAAGCATCAGTTATCCATTATGAACAGCTATGAACATCAAGCCGAGTTCACAAGTAAATATAGGCTACGTGAGTACAGTCTGTTAAGTTACGGCATGTCTTCAGTCAAGCTGAATTGGACGCTGGGAAAGATAAAAAGCCTGCAGGCATACTGGCCCTTCTGAGACAGGAACAAGGGCCCCT
Organism: Conger conger; assembly: GCF_963514075.1. Lineage (NCBI taxonomy): Eukaryota > Metazoa > Chordata > Actinopteri > Anguilliformes > Congridae > Conger > Conger conger. The sequence continues at coordinate 7,092,856 of NC_083769.1, forward strand.
GGGATCGGAATAATCGGCCCTTCTGCCACCGTTTCGCTGTGATGTTCTGTTCTCTTTCTCCCCCATTTACTTCAATGGTGGTCCCGGAAAAACAAGAAAACACTGCACAACGTTGCCCTCGGGAAATCTAAGTATTATTTGCGGAATTAGTGTTCCAAAAAGCGGCCATAAAAAGACCGGCAGGGTTACAGGCGGTAGATATGAAAAGCTGGAATAGGCCAGTTTATTTGTCTAAGAGCTGAAAAGCTCCCAGCTGGGAACCTCCTTTACTAACAGGTCTGTAATTTCAAGACTTTAATATCATTTGACACCTGGGATGACTAAATAATTTGAAAGGTACCACCTGAAATTATGAAATGTTTTTGTTCTGTCCATTTTAGGAGAAATTACACTCCAGTGAGCACTTTATTAGGTATTCATTAGACTTATTTTTAAGATGTATAGGTCTTCTGCTGCTGTGGCCTATCCACTTAGAGGTTTGAAGCGTTGCGTGTTCAGAGATGCTCTTCTGCATACCACTGTTATAATGTGTGGTTATTTGCATTACTGTCACCTTCCTGTCAGCTTTGACCAGTCTGGCCATTCTCCTCTGACCTCTCTCATTAACCATGCGTTTCTGCACCGCACAACTGCTGCTCACTGGATGTTTTTGTTTTTCGCACCATTTATCTGCAAACTCTAGAGACTCTTGTGCGTGAAAATCCCAGGAGATCAGGAGTTTCTGAGAGAATCAATCCACCCTGCCTGGCACTAACAATCATTCCACGGTCAAAGTCACTTAGATCACATTTATTCCCCATTCTGACATTTGGTCTAAAAACAGCAGAACATCTTGACCACGTCAGCATGCATTTAGTTCCTACCGTATGATTGGCTGATTAAATATTTGCATTAACAAACAGGTCTTCCTAATAAAGTGATCAGTGAGTGTATATGCTAATTTCCCGGTTACACTCTGTTCTCTGAAAAAATAGTGTTGCAAAAGAGTGTAACACTATTGTAACGCTATTGTTACAACTTGTTATTGTAACACAGAACAGTCTTCTTGTCTGTGTTTTACTCCTCTGGAGGAGCATTTAAATGTACAATAGGTAATATTTTAGTGTTAAAACATTGCTACAAGACCATGGTAAATCCCTTCCTATCATTGAAAAAGGCTCACTGACATGTTGACTCACCCTCTGCCTGTGTTTATAGTCTGACACTCAAAACTACCAAAATATTGTACAGCTGCACAATAATTCAAGCTCATTGGTTGAACATTGGTTCTAATTGCCACAGCCAATGACGTGGGGGAGGGGCTTCAATGTCAGCACATTCACAGAGATGGGGTGGGATAAACAGTGTTGTGGTTTGAGGGTGTTTGTTGCTGCAATTCATCTCTTGACCATTAGAAGTCCAAAATTACCTATTGCACCTTTAAATTAATTAATAAATTAAATGAAGATTGCAGGGCAAATAATACTTGTAAGCAGTACACAGCCCAACAGGCCAATACTGTATATTTTACAGGTGCTAAGAATTTTGTTATGAAAATGCCATAAGATTTTTTTGGAAAATAATTTTTTTACACAAAACATTAAAAACATAAAGTTTTATTACAGTAAAGGTGACTCTTGCATTACTCTAGCATCTTGAACCTGCAAACACTAAGAGCAAAGAATAGATATCATATATATTCATGCCTCCATCGACCCAATAAGGCACTTTCGTGGCACGCCTGCAATGCTTCATTTTTACAACCTCATTCATTTAGAAGTCATTCTCAGTCAGCTAGTAGTAAGCGCTCCATGGATTTATACCGGTCGTCTGCCCGTAATGGCTAACCCAGCTGTCACTTGGAAAATTCACCTGGACGATGTCTCGTTCTGCCAGCTTTCCTCGAGAGGAGATCCTCACGTCATCACCATCCAGCTCCACCATGGCTAAAAAACACAGAACACCGTTACTATCGGCAACCCGAGAGGCAGACGCCCCGACAGTGACCTTTGACCTCTAACAGACCAAACAACTCAGAAACAGACCAAACAACTGAAACAATTGTTTGAAATGCTTTTACAATTGAGATACCATTGTAACACTTCTGCAGACAACTGACAATTCTAAAAGTGAAGTTTCTTTTTAACCAACATTCAGAATAAAATTAGCCTTTCATATAAGTTGTACGTTTCTGCTGGTTTTATTCAAATTCCTCAGTGATCTGCAGGAGTGGTTTTCAAATATTGGCAACATCTCAATATTTACCAACAGTTAAAATATTTCAAATTCAGCTGTGTCGTGTCTTGGCCTCATCTTTAACATACGAGTGGAAAACACCAGCGCAGGACCGGAGAGAGCAGGAGGTCCGAGAAACCGCTCCTGAGCAGCCTCAGATTTTCCGGAAAAACGCTAAATTCCCCGCAGCAGCTGTGAATGGGCGCTCTGAATTCGCGTCACGGAAAGCATTCGAGGCGCGCCGCTGATGGGTTGACATCCGTTTATTATCTGGATGGTTTGGCATCGATAATGACTCTGTACCCGCCAATTAACCCCAGTCACTCTCACCGAACTCTCCCCACTCCAGACCTTTTTAGTCAACCCCCCACCACCCCCCCACTTGTCCCAATGCATCAACTGAGGGTATAATTACAACAATGTGTCAGTCTGGTTCAAACCCAGAAAAAAGAGCAATGTTCAACATCAGAGCGGATTGTGGAATGTCTGCATTCAATTCACAGTATTAAAGAATTATATTTTGTGATAATGTTTAAGTTATAATATGGTAAATGGTCTGAATTTAAATAGTGCCTTTATTCAAAGTGCTGTACAATTGATGTTTCTCATCCACCCATTCACACACACTCACACACCAACGGCAATTGGCTGCCATGCAAGGCACCAACCAGCTCGTCAGGAGCAATTGGGGGATAGGCGTCTTGCTCAGGGACACTTCGACACACACAGGGCGACCCTCCAACTGCCAGACGACTGCTCTTATCTCCCAAGCCCAATAATAACCTATTGCTATGATCATGTATATGTTATGAAGTGTATATGTCTATGATCAAGGAATATGCTGCGGTATAAATTGTGATAAATACAACATAATGTCTTTGGGTGGTGTATGTTGTGATACAATTAAAAAATACGTGGGGTGTATTTTGTGATGTAATGTGTAATGTATATAATGTGCACGTAATGATAAGTATGTTTTGGCTTCAGAAGGGGCTAGAGGAGGGAGTAAAGGGCTGCTCTTGCGTGCCGTAGGCGTGCTGTCCGCTCAGCATCTCTGTGGTTCTGACACACAGAAGGGCTGCAGGTCCATGGGCAGTGGTGCCTCCATGCTAAAGCTGGGCATCAGCTGCTGCCCCAGTCACCCCAGCCGGTACCCATTACCTGCACTGGGGCCTCTGTAAAAGGCCTTGCTTTCGGGCCTAAAGGGGGAGACCCTTTTTTCTTTTTCTTTTTTTCTTTTTTGTTTGGCTGTTTGTTTGCCTGTAGCCTGTGGCTAAGGTACCCGGAAGTTTGGTTGTTCCAACCCCGGTATAGACACCATGAGATCCGCACAGCTGTCGGTCCCTTAACCCCGCATTGCTCCAGGGGGGATTGTCCCCTACTTAGTCTCATCCAATGTAAATTGCTTTAGATAAAAGTCTTCAGCTAAATAACAAAATTGTTATAACTGAATTGCCAGCATGTGTCCACTGGGTATTTTTGAATCATATTTCGTATGCCTTTTTGTAAGTGGCGCCTCTCATAATTTTGCAAATGCCTGTCCTTGGTTTCCCTGAAGATAGCGAATAAAAGGTGGACAACCAACCCTCTTCCTTGAGTTTGTCTTGTGCCTTCATCCCGTGTCACAGTGCCCCAGCACTAGGTCACAATGTACTGAACGTTGGGGAAACCAAGGGGAAGCAACTGTTGGACAAAGGTCTGCGATGACAGAAGATGAGATCTAATAAAAACGTCACTGTTTTCACATGTTGTTCTCTCTTCAATAATGCCAATAAAAAAAGTAAGTACCCAATGAAGATGGGTACACACTGAAGGCATTCAGCTACTTAGTCATCTGTTCCAAGGCCTGCAGGAAGAGCTTTAATGCAAGTATGAATTCTGGGTCATTTGAAGTGGAAAAGCTTTTTGCAGAAGTTACCAGAGAGGACATGACTCAGGGGCGGCCATTAACAAAACAAAAACTTCACTGTGAGCGTGAATTCAAAGCTGGGGTCGTCATACTTTTCTTGAACCGGAACACACAAATGTCTGCTCTGGGCAAAGGCCAAGGACTCCAGCAACACAGTGAGAGAACTGGTGCTGCACAATGGCTTGGGAACTAGACTTAGAACTCAGAGGTTGCAGTTAACTGCCACTGTAGCCTTGAGCAAGGAACCTACTTTACAGTCTTTTCAGTAAAACATTCAGCTGCTTGAATAGTCTGTGTAAGTTTCTTTCGGTAAGAATGTCTGCTAAAGGCCCAAATGAACAGTGCAGTCCGTATGTATTTTGACAGTTGGTACAATTTAAGTTATTTTGGCTCTGTAGGCCAGCACATTGGAATTGAAATGAAACAATAACACCCACAACGACTATCACTGGTGCAACTCTTGAGTCCAAAGGCAATAAAAAGCCTAGAACTGAGACTATATATGGAAAGCTTTCTTCTACCTGCACTAAGGAAGCAATTGAATTGAACCTTACTATTCAGAAGCAACTGAGAAGTCCACCGTCCAATTAATTTTGGTCCCCTGAAATGGGGGGGGGGGGGAGGGGGGGGGGCTACTGTAGAATTCCTACATGCATCACCCGATATGGATGTAAATACTCTCAAATGAATCACTGCACTTTAAACTCACATTTATCGTTTCATTTGAAAACCAATGTGAATACGGAGCCAAAAGAACACACATTGTACCAACTGTCCAAGTGCATTAGGTCAGGCAAAGGCAGACTGTGTCGAGATAATGTAGAACAGTGGTAACCAACCCTGGTCCTGGGAACCCACTGTATATGATGGTTTTTGTACCAACCATAGTAACAAGCTCTGCATAGTACTGAGCGGATAATTGTTTATAATTAGACATTAATTGTTTTAATTAGGCTTTTTACCCCTTCAAAGCCAGATTTTTGCATATTCAAATCCCAGGAATGTCATTCAGTCTAAGAAGGTTGTTGTGCAGCATAATAGGTTTTTAAAAAGGTTCAATTTTTTATGGATTCAATTACCAACTGACAGGTGAAGAAAGTTGAGTCCTGTTTGCTGCGAGAGTGGAAACCTAAAAGCATCCGTGTAATTTGAATCGAGTTTCCTGAAAGCAAATGGACAAACAAGCACTGTGTTTAAAAAAAAATGTAAATAAAGAAGAAGGGTAGAATTTAAAAATGATTTTTAACAAGCGGGATTGATCCATGGGTTGGTACGGAGCGGGTCCCCGGGAGCGGGGTTGAGGAACACGGGAGTAGACCATCTGCTCTTACCGTCGAATTCGGCCTGGCCGACTCCCACGATGATGATCGACATCGGGAGCTTAGCTGCCTGAGGGGAAGAGAGAAACAACATCCATTAAGTACAGGAGACGAAGGCTGACGCGGCTGCTGTCAGCCTTGTGAAAAGAAAGGAGCCGCGTCTCATTGATCCCGCGATGCCGTTCTGAAACAGACAACCAGGAGAGAACGGTGGTCCCACACTGCTGCTGTCACTAGCTCCCAAACCGCAAATGATTTAACCAAATCTAGCAATCGCTGATGCATAAATTCACTTTAATATATGCACCCAAGACACAAATGCACAATTGCATGCTAAATGGAGTATGCCCGGCGTCTGATATACTATAGTAACGAAGCCCCCATCCTCCACTCAGTACGTAATGCATTGCTTTTCGGTCGTTGTCACATTTTAGTGTGCAAAGGAGATATGAACAATTTATATGCCCCGGTCACATGACGGAGGATAAGGAAGCATGGAGATGAATTAGTAATCCCTTGATGGAGAGGGGCTGCTCAGCCTGTGGCGTCTGTGTGTGGGATTCAACAGCAACAGACAGACACACAGACGGATCAACCGGATACGCCGCTCTGTTGCATCTTCACAGAAATCATTCAGGGTCCGGTCCTAGGGTGACACTGTGCTCCCAGATGTAATACAGGAGGCCTGGGTCAAATACATAATTGCTTTGGATGCAAATACGTTTCTGTGCTTGATTGAGCTTAGCTGGTGCAATTGAGCCAACCAGAAAGTGGGGGTTGCACTTTTTGAGAGTATTTTTACATTACATTAATGGCATTTGGCGCAGACAATCTTCTTGTGGCTACACCGGGGATCGAACCAACAACCTTGCGAGTTCCAGTCATTTACCTTAACCACTACGCTACAGGTCGCCATTTCAAAGGTTCCAATACAGCCGACAAGTTCAGTAAAGCATAGACAAGTATTGAATCCAAAGCAATCGTGCATTTGACCGAGATCCTTAATACAGCACTGAAAACTCTGTTACTGATCCGAAACACCCTGTAATTAAGAAGTAGAGAGCATGGACGACTAGGTCTATTGGATCTGTGGTTTCAGAAACCGTTTAGAAACCCATTGATTGACAAGACTTCTACATCACACTGCAATCAGAAGTGGATGATTCTGTGGAACTCCACCCCCTTCTGTTATTGTGAGAGTATTAAACCTGCACACCTGTCAAAAGCAGATTTTCAGTGAAATGGTTTGTAAGCAGTGGAAGTGGAATAAAAGAAAGAAAAATAAAGCAGAACTCCCACACAAGTCTAGACAATCTGACATGAGTACAGCTGTATCGCCCCCGCAGCTTTTGAGACCAGTCTGGATTCAATAACCATTCTCATCTCACTTTGCTGCAAGTGCATTCCAAAATAAATCAACTAAAGAACTGAATAAGAACTGAATGCAGTCATTTGTCAGTCAGCACCCGTAAGAAAGTGAAAGAATCGAGGAGGTCTGTCGGCTGGCTTCAACAAATCGCGTTCCTGACCTCAAAATAAACCTACAAATGCAGCAGTCCGATATTCTTTTCTTTAAAAATAAATGGTGGTGAACGCTGACCCTACCAAAATGTTTGTGCTGAAGAAGAACAAATACTTTCAATTAATGACTTTCAATTAAGGACAATTAACTGGGCATGGGGTGTGGTTCTGGACTGGGTTTGCTGTGAGTTGTGGGATATATTGTTCTTCCAGCTCTATGGAGGATTGGCTTTTGGTTCTTGAGGTGTAGGGGCAGCACGGTTGTAACAGATCCAGGTGGAGACACTGCACTGCTTCCTAGGCAACCAGAACAGATCCGATTCAGAATGGGAGTGGCAAGCGGGGGATGGGGGCCTAATCACAGTTGCCATGGCACCCATCACTCATACCTCACCAGCCCCTCCCACACCCTCCTTCAGTTCAGTACTGGGGAATGTGTAAACATACAATACTGATACACATACAATAAGCATATACACCAATATAAGACATGTTCAGTCATATATTTATAAAATTACCAGGGTTGTACAAATAATTTAAAATTGTTATGCTAAGCTATGCGTTTTCTGCGCAAACAAAATGTTAATCAAAAAAAGGCAAAATGTTTGCTGCTATTCGACGCAGCCCATGGTATAATCATTTGTCTATTCATCTCACACTAACTTGTATATGATTACTTTATTTGTGCTAATTTGTCCAATTACTTTTGGTCCCTTAAATCGGGGGGAGATGGTACAAAAAGGAATATGAATATGGATGTGAACCCCCCAAATTAAAGCTGAAAGTTTTGCCCTTTAACCACATAGTGATTGTTTTATTTCAACTGTTTGTTTGCTGGAGTACAGAGCACACACAACAAAAAGTTTTTCACTGTCCAAAATACATACAGACTGCACTGTATGCTTTGGTTTAACTGAATAGCATATGCCCTTAAACATTGTATCCCAATCAACGCAACACTCAAGATGCACAATTTTAATGATAGTTTAAGGTAGTTTAGTGAATAGTTATAATTACAGTTATAATACTAAATAAAAGCTCTTTTCCACTATGCATCTACCCTTGGTAAGATCTCAAATAAATATTTAAGTTGCTGTCCTCCTCATAACGTATGCGTAACATTTAAAATGCATGGAAAACTGTCAAAGTTTTTCAATGCAACATTGAAATGCAATACTGCAATATGGAATACACAGCTTGCAACATTAATAAGCAAACATGTTTTAACCCAAATCAAACATGTTGACACTGTACAATTCATCCATTGTGTTCCGATGTTGAGATGTGCCAGAAGAACTGAATCTATGGCCACATGAAACCACCAATCTCTGACAAACTCCATGATGCTGTTTTAATCATGCATTTTGAGTTTAGTGACAAATGCATCAAGCTAACTCACTTGTTCCATGAGTACTGAGGGAAGATGAGCAGTGGACCAGGCAGTGGTACTGTACATTGTGATTTTATCAGAGCTAGCACTTCGCTGTGCTGATCTTCGGTCTGAGAAACTCCCCATAGCCGTGATAAAATCACAATACACCACCGCTTGTCATGAGCTATTGCTTAAGTAATGTCATTTGCACACCCGTTCAGATCACATCAGTATCGTAAAACACTTTGCATGGCTCCAGAGGCCGGTTGTGTTCAAACATAGGCTAGTTATAACATGGGTGTTTACTAAATCAGGCTTTACCCATTGGTAAATCAAAATGGGTTGCACCACACAAACTAGTTGAACTTTAACAGTGAACAGTAACTACTAAATATTTGTGCCGAATGGTAGACTTTAAGTTATGATAAGTTACAGAAAAAGCAGTAGCCTACCCTAACCAATGGTGAACAAAACGAATGTTGTTGTTGAATGCAGCTATATGAGGGGATTTATCAGACTGAGCGGGTGAGAATCAGTCCCCCTGTCCCGTCCCTCCAAAAAGGACCACACCTCACAGCACCTACCAGCATCTGCACAGAAGAGCCATTCCACAAACCCCAAACAGTAATGAACTAATGCTGTATTTTACACCCCTTTAATTACCTCGTGCATACTGGGTAAAAACCAGATGATATTAAGTTCAAGTCTTTATTACCAGGTAATATCAGGTTAGGTAACTACTATGAAACAGGATGCATAATGTACTTACATAGTACTTACAAATAGAAATCAAAGTAATTAGCTAATAATTACACAAGTAGCTGTTTACTTACCCAGTAAATACTAGGTAATAAACGGGCTGTAAAATAAAGCATTACAATTCATTATTCAGCCTCTCTGAATTTTTTGCATGACTCCCACAGTGACTGGCAGCCCAGATTTCCCATAATCATGAAACGAAAAAAAAAAAAGTACCATTCTCTGAGGCCCGCTGAAGTAGGCCGGGGCCTCCGCGACCGCTTCAAACATGACTTTGAAGCGCCAAACAGTCACAGCACAGTCATTCCTTACAGGTGACAACTCCCGGAGCTCGCAACTGTCAATTCATGTGCTGTAGCTTGAAGACACACTTTTATGACACATTTATTTGAGCAAAACGCAGCCACATCTTAACAGACAGGCCAGTAGGGTTGAGCCAAAAGTTCAAGAGAGCGAAGCCTGGAGTCAAACACTCAGACTGCCGGTCCATTTGCTTATCAACCGCGTGAAGCCTGGAGTCGAACACTCAGACTGCCGGTCCGTTTGCTTATCTACCGCATGAAGCCTGGAGTCAAACACTCAGACTGCCGGTCTGTTTGCTTATCTACCGCATGAAGCCTGGAGTCGAACACTCAGACTGCCGGTCCGTTTGCTTATCTACCGCGTGAAGCCTGGAGTCGAACACTCAGACTGCCGGTCCGTTTGCTTATCTACCACATGAAGCCTCCAGTCAAACACTCAGACTGCCGGTCCGTTTGCTTATCTACCGCATGAAGCCTGGAGTCGAACACTCAGACTGCCGGTCCATTTGCTTATCTACCGCATGAAGCCTCCAGTCAAACACTCAGACTGCCGGTCCGTTTGCTTATCTACCGCGTGAAGCCTGGAGTCGAACACTCAGACTGCCGGTCCGTTTGCTTATCAACCACATGAAGCCTCCAGTCAAACACTCAGACTGCCGGTCCGTTTGCTTATCTACCGCGTGAAGCCTGGAGTCGAACACTCAGACTGCCGGTCCGTTTGCTTATCAACCACATGAAGCCGTATCAAACGGATTAGCGGCGGAACACCATCCTTTGTTCTGGGTCTATCGCTTTCACTCCCCCCCCAGATGAGCTAGTTTGACGGCATTCTCCCGTGCGGTTCAAGGAGAGCTTTAAGATGCCGTTGTTATCCCTTGTGCGGACGGGGATGCAGAGGAGCTAAGCCCCGTAATTACGGCGGGTGACATTTACGTCGCTAATGGGCCGTGGCGGGTAATCCTTTCGGCGGGACGGACGCGAGGCCACGGGGGCCGCGCCTGTAATTGCGTTGCGGCTCTCCCTCAGCAGTGGGACGGGGGGGCGGTGAAATAGAGACGTGGCGAGCTTCCCTAAGGCAGGGGTCAGGCAGGGGTCAGACTCCGGTCCTGCAGGGCTGCAGTGCAGTGTCTGCATCTTAATGTGATCCAGCGGCCAAGCGGTTCCTTTAACCCTTTCAGGCCTAAGGCACTCAAGTGTAACGACCGTAAAATCCCATATGGCGCTCTTACACCTTTTCAACCAATCAAAATGACGGCCATACGACTGCTTTGAGCCCCAATTAAAACCCTTCAAAATTTTCACAACTTTTTCCATTTTCTCAACCAACGCCAAAACCCCTTGGGATTTCGGTGGAGCTGCTTCAATTGGGATTGGAACTGAAATTCTTAAAGTATATATTCTGAAAAATGTATTAAATTATTGTTTTTTCACACCAAGCATTTTCACACCAAAGTTTTTTTCCATCCACTTCCTAGAAAACGAGATTTTCCTAAAATTCCCTGTTACCATCTATAGAGAAAGAGAAGGATATCATTTCTACAAGGGACAAAATCTACAAGGGACAAAAAGTGTTGCCTTTAAAATGTACACATAGCAGAGTATATATTACAGTATATATAATCATGGTGGCCATCCTGGTGTAGCCACAATAAGATCCGTACAGCCGTTGGGCACTTGAGCAAGGCCCTTAACCCTGCATTGCTCCAGGGGAGGATTGTCTCCTGCTTAGTCTAATCAACTGTATGTCACTCTGGATAACAGCATCTGCCAAATGCCAATAATGTAATGTAATCATATACACTCAGTGAGCACTTTATTAGGTATTTATTACATTTGGCGTAAGCCTAACTTACTTTGAAGTTAAAGATGTTTGTGTCTCCGATCACCAGAGTGTTTTATTTGATGTAGAGCTTCCTATGCCTCGTAAAAATAGTGGTCATTCTTTTCGTTCAGGCATCATTAACTCTGAAACATTTGTGATTATGTGTCTTCCTCTGCACCAGTTATGTGAGCTGTTCTCCATGGCTCAATTCTTGGGCCGATCTTGTTCTCAATTTATATGTTATCCTTGGGTCAAATAAGTACTCCTCCAGTTAAATTAAGACAAGGCTAAAGTCCTAGTTATTGGCCCTGTGCTGGTTGTTTCTCAAATCCGACTAACCCTCTGATCTTTTTCTCCTAATATAAAATTTGTATCTAGAAAGTGTATCTAGGAGTGATTTCCGACCCAAACTTCACACAACACGCAAACAAAACAGTTCAGTCCTGCAATCACCTACTAAGAAATATTGCAAAAATAAGACCTGTCCTACTGAGAAAGTCTTGCATGCTTTTATTTCTTCAAGACTAGATTATTGTAATGCTCTGTATAATCTCTGGCTCGTCTTCAAGTCATACAAAATACAGCAGCAAGACCACTGACTAGGACAGGATGGACTTCACACATTACCCCAGTTTTGGCTTCACTGCACTGGCTTCCAGTGACTTTTAGAGTTGATTTTAAAATTGTACTAATTACTTACAAAGCTTTGCATGGCCGGGTACCAGAATACATTACTGAACTGTTAGTTCCCTACCAGCCGCTGAGGCCCCTTAGGTCATCCGCTCAGACACTATTGGCTCTCTTAGGTCATCTGTTCAGACACTATTGGCTCTCTTAGCTCATCTGTTCCGACACTGCTGGCTCTCTTAGCTCATCTGTTCAGACACTGCTGGCTCTCATAGCTCATCTGCTCCGACACTGCTGGCTCTCTCAGGTCATCCGCTCAGACACTATTGGCTCTCTTAGCTCATCTGCTCAGACACTATTGGCTCTCTTAGCTCATCTGGCTGAAATAGGCTGAAAACCGAAGGCTATCGACCCTTTTCTGTTTCTGGAACAGCCTTCTTGCTATGGTTCGATCTGCTGAGTCAGTGTTCTCTTTTAAATCACACCTTAAATTTTTATTGGATTACTTTAATGAAGGTCTAATTTTTTATTCTTACATTTTACCATGTTTGTCTTTCCCTAGATGTCTTTTAATTATGTTTTTACTTTGCCTTTGTGCTGTGTATGCTTGATTTTTAATTATGTTTTTACCTCTATAAAGCATTTTGTGCTGTATATGCTTGATAAATGCTACATAAATAAAGATATTGGTCTTCTGCTGCTGTAGCCTCTCCACTTAGAGGTTTGAGCTATTGGTTACGTTTTCAAATCAAAATGGAGGATCCTGAGCACTGTGTTCTGTATTCAGGAGTTCCATCAGATACAGTGAATGGACTGCCAACACAACGCCTTAATCAGTAACATTTGTTTCCATTTGTTCGGCTTGATTGCCTTTTTTTTTTAGCAGTTTAGAGGATAATTTCCCCCGAAGTGGCTTAATTGGAGCGTTTTGTTTTCTTCCCTCCTCTGAAACGCGTCCACTGTGACGGGTGTGTACAACGCCGCCGTGCATCACACGGATTGATGCCAGAGTGATGCAGCGGACCTACGCTAGCGGGAGGCAGTCAATTCAGGACATAATCCACCACAACAAAGAGTGCTGTTCTGCGTTACGGCCAACTTCTCTCCCACATACCACAGGGAACACAACGGACTCCAACTCAAACAAATCGCCACCAAACAGAAAATGTCTAAATCACAATACAAACAAATGAAGAAAAAAAAAAAGGAAAAAGGGAAAATATTATTATATAATTATATAAATATATTACTATGAGCAAGTTGGCTGATGCTCTGGGCACTAAACTCAACACACAAAAAAGAAATACATCCCTAACTTTCTGATAAAACAAAAAGGAGTGAGTCTTCCATCAGTAAACTTCCCTACTCTGACCTAAACTATCTAAAAAGGTGCTCAAAAAGAAGAAAAAGAAACTTGCAAAACCAGAGGAAACAAAACACTTAACGCTTAGTAGAGCACAGAGACCTAAAAAAGAGACTAAAAAAACTTTTCCAACAGTAAATCTCTCCCTCACTGCAGAGGCTGCCAGTTTTATTTTTGGCCAGGTGAACACAGCTGCACATAATTGGCAATTAGCTTAATTCGCCAATTGGCTGCACCTGCAGGAACCAGCCACAGTCACACAGAGGCTCCAACACAGGGGCATGTAACACGTCATAACTATCTCAAGCGCAAACAGTACTACCTACACTCACCGAGCACTTTATCAGGTATTTATTAGACTTACTTTTTCGACTTCTACTGCTGTAGCCGATCCGCTTAAGAGTTATGATGCATTGTGTGTTCAGAGATGCTCTTCTGCATACCATTGTTGTAATGTGTGGTTATTTCCGTTACTGTCACCTTCCTGTCAGCTTCGACCAGTTTGGCCATTCTCCTCTGACATCTCTCATTAACAAGGCGTTTCTGTCTGCAGAACTGCTGCTCACTTGTTTTGTTTTTTGTTTTTTTTGCACCATTCTTAGCAAACTCTAGAGACTAGTGTGCATGAAAATCCCAGGAGATCAGCAGTTTCTGAGATACTGAAACCCACCGTCTGCCACCAACATTCATTCCACAGTCATAATCACTTAGATAAAAATTTTCCACATTCTGATGATTAATGTGAACATTAACTGAAGCTCCTGACCTGTATGTACATGATTGTATGCATTGCACTGCTGCCACACAATTGGCTGATTAGATAATCGCATGAATAAGTAGGTGTAATAACGTAAAATAAAGTTCCTAATAAAGTGCTCGGCGAGTGTGTGTCCCCAGTACCATTCCAGCACCACCGGAGCCTCTAGGTGCGTCCCATTATTCGGAAAATGCCAACTCCTCCACTGCATTACCACCCTCCTCCACTTCGTACTGAAGCCTTTCTTTGTGGACTCCCTCCCTCCCACTGTCCCATTATCAAAGTACACAAACAAAACGGCTTCAACTCCACCCCCCTCCACTCCCCGGCGTAGTACACGATGTTTCAGCGGAAGTCTTTTCACGTTTCTGGGTGACTTCATCATGCTCACGCCCACGTACTATGAAAACCCACCCCACACAATCTGGCACTGTCCTGATCCAGAAAGCAGAGATGGCAATTTTTCACTCCCCCTTGTTCACGCCTTTGTTCCACTGGCTGACTCCACTCCTTTGCTCCGCATACTTCTGCTGGAGTGGAGGAGTGGAGTAAAGGAGGGGGGAGTAGAGGAGTGGTAGTGGGGGAGTGGAGTAAAGAAGGGTGGAGTGGAGTAAAGGAGGGAGGAGTGGAGGAGTGGAGTAAAGGAGGGTGGAGTGGAGGAGTGGAGTAAAGGAGGGTGGAGTGGAGGAGTGGAGTACAGGAGGGTGGAGTGAAAGAGTGGAGTAAAGGAGGGAGGAGAGGGGGAGTGGAGTAAAGGAGGGAGGAGTGGAGGAGTGGAGTAAAGGAGGGTGGAGTGGAGGAGTGGTAGTGGAGGAGTGGAGTAAAGGAGGGTGGAGTGGAGGAGTGGAGTAAAGGAGGGTGGAGGAGGGGAGTAAAGGAGGGAGGAGTGGAGGAGTGGAGTAAAGGAGAATGGAGTGAAGGATAATGGGAGGCAGCCTGTGTTTGAAATGAGCAGGCTACAGTGGGGGCTACAGTGGGGGTGGCTGTTGGCCTTGATCAATGTTACACTCTCTGGAATAAATCGTAGAGTCCACACCACGCGGAGACTAGCGCAGGCCAGGGAGGAGGACCGGGCTGTCTAATAGCAGCTGGATGCCTGCTAATGGCGCTGGGAGAGTGAGGCGCGGGGCTGGAAGGAAGGGACCGAGATGGAGGAAAGTAGGTCAGCGTTCCTGAAAAGGCAAAAACTGGGCGAAGGGGAAAACACACTTTGATTATGCTGCAGCTGTAACATGCCAGCAAATGCGTATGTATACTGTACACACACACTCACACACACATACACACACACACACACTCACACACACATACACACACACACACACTCACACACACACACTCACACACACACACACTCACACACACATACACACACACATACACTCACACACACATACATACTCACACACACATACACACACACACACTCACAGACACACACTCACACACACACACACACACACTCACAGACACACACACACACACACACACACACACACAAACCAAACAAAGATATTAGACCTTGGTCAATTAAATGCTTTAAATATAGCCTATTTTCTACACTTTACTGACAATTCTAACAGCTATACTATTCGATTTTCACAAAAACTCTCCTCTGATATGCACTTTTGGTCAGTAATATGTTTTCTTCGAAGCCCACAGAGATTTACATGAGTTTTCTTTTACATTTTATCAGCATCAGTATTTTAAATACATAATTTGCTCCAGGTCCGAAACACACAAAACCTCAGGCCATCTGTGGAATAGGCAAATAAACTTCATTATTTACCTTATTACATCACTGCAAGTTCTATGCTCATTTCCATGTGCTGATTGGCATTCATCACACAAAGCCCAATGCCTCATTAATTTGCAGTCACACCTTGTGTGTGTTAACTGCGGGTATGAAAGTCATTATGGGGCAAAGTAATACAGCTTGAGCTACCCCTCTATTAATATATTAATATATTAATACTTAGCTGCATCGCTAAACTGCATTACCACTCATGCCCATGTGTAATTATGCTGATGCCTGCTATTAAGTACTCAGGGTAACTCTGAGTTATTGACAGAACCCGCACTGGATTACACAACAAGAAACTGAAAGCGGATAAAATTATCAATTACCGTGCTAGCGTATGAACTACGTAGAAGATTGCGGTCAACACGAGTTGCGAGCATTAGCTATATATTATAAGGCACTGCACAGTATTAAGCATTCATGACAGGAGGACATCTTAGGATGTGCTACCGCATAACCCAATATGTAAAATAAACTGGGTTATTCCCTGTTCAGTAAATGTGCACAGTTGAGGGAACTCCTCTAAATAAATATGTATGTATCCTTTTTTTATTGAAAGTGTGTGTGTATGTGTGTGTGTGTATTTGTGTGTGTGTGTATCTTTGGCAAGTGCGGATATATGAGCTACTATGATGAGTTTCTCTATGGGGATTGCAAAGATTGCCCTGAAATGAAAGAATGCTCTGGTCAACAGTTGAATTTTCATTACACAGGGGAATCGCGGAAAGCCATTCCGCCTGTCCGACCGTTTGGTCTCGGAGGAAATCTGGCTCCATAATTTATAGGTGTGAGTGCATGGTTTTTAAGGGGGACAGCTTCCACAAGACGTGAGGAGAATTCAAGAGCCCCGGTGCTCTGTTCTCGTAGACATATCAAAGAGGGAGGCCCTTTGATCGGGCATTTGCGGCATGCATAGCGGCTAGCTACTTAGCGCACGCTTGGCGAGACCCGGGGGGGGTCGAAATGAGCTTCACATTCTGCTTCGGAACACACAGGTTCAAATTATGGGCTTCTTTGATTAAAGACAGCCACCCAGGGCAAAGTGCAAGCAAAGTGTTGGCTTTTTTTGAAAATGGGAATTACACTTTAAATGCAGGGGCACTGGTACAAGATGTTCAGCCCGGAGCTGTGCTTATGCAACCCTTTGGCGGTTCAATTAATTTCCCGTGGAATTTTCACACAGCCTTGCCTGTGAGCCCCAAAATAAATACGAACTCGTTCTGGTGCGTGCCAGCGAATTAAATCAAACTCATCTTTATTAATGAGCCCTGACCAAAAAATCATTATGAGGGGAAAACGTCCAACATTTTAAAACCTGTCGTCGAACCTGAGTGTGGTTAAGGTAGCTTTCTGGAAATTAATAACCTGAAAAGTTATTTTTTGTCTGGTGGAATATGAGGAACAACAACAACAACCCCCAGGACTAAAACAAACACTGGTACACGTGAGGAGGAAATCTATTTTAGAGATTGGATAAAAAGGTTTGGGAAGCCCCTACCTAGCAAAGATAGCTTGGGCACTGCACACAGTGTTGTACAAATAACAGTTGCTTTATTGAATGAATTTTTTAAAAATGTTAACAATGTGTTTCTATCATAGAAAAAAAGTAGAAATTGCATATCCAGTTTGTGCCTCCATTTCCCTGCGTGCTCTCTGGTGTACCATAATATAAATAATACAAATCTTACTGTAGAACCTGGAGGGGTCGTGTATAGTTATGGCTTCTGTTGAACTGTTGGAACTTTAATAATGGAGCCAATATAAATACATCACTACAGAGCTCCAAATGCTGCCATCCTGCAGTTATACACCTTCGTAACTAGGACATGAGTTTCTCATTTCTGCCCAAAAAACCCTTTATTTGGATTGAATATTCAAATATTTGTAGAGGAGATTATGGTAGAGTACTAATTGAATCCAGCAAATGTGTATATTTTCTAATAATAAAAGTATGCGGATGTGAAAAACCTGACTTCACCACACTATTACGGCCTGCTTCAGTAACAATAGCAGAATAGATCCATCGCGAATGTCGGCACACAAAAACCACCGCAGTATTTAAACAACCATTTCTTCTGCCTGTACATACGATCTTCCATACTCCACGAACGGAACACAGACAAACAAACAGTGGAAGACGTTAAAACATTTTTAACTTGTGGGAAGAACCTGGCCCGGGCGAGATAGAGCAGCAGCACACATTGGAAGACCTAAAGACAGCTTTAACTTGTGGGAAGAGCCTGGCCAGGGCGAGATAGAGCAGCAGACAAGATCTTAAAAGGAAGGTGTGGCTGTTGTAACAGTTTGACTAACAGTCGCAAATTCCCTTTAAATCCAGTCTGCTGTGTAGTCAGGGCCCCATAGCCGGTAGAGGGCCGCTTCGGAGACATCCAAAAGGGAGCGGGGCGAGGGGAGAGAAGCCACGGTTGGCGCAGACACCAGCTTGTGTCAAGCAGCCGCGCAGATGTTCACAAAAACGCTGGAAATGAAAGTGCGGGCAGGTTCGCATTCATATGCCTCTGACTCGTATGAGTCAATTAGACTCCCGACCTCCTGCCCGTACGCTGCTAAAGAGAGACGTCATTGTCTCGGGTGGAGGTGTGACAGACATCATTGTCTCGGGTGGAGGTGTGACAGACATCATTGTCTTGGGTGGATGCGTTTTTAAATGCGATAAAGAGGGAGGTTTCAGCACCCGCACAATTAAAAACGAAATAATAAAAAAATACAATTAAAAAATACAATTAAAAACATTTTTGAAACGGGGAAACATGAAACATTTCGCGCTGTACTTGTTTCTTTATCAACACTTATTTGATCTTAATAGAATCTATTATGAGTCACATAACCAATTAAACTGGAAATTAGCTGCACTAACTGTAGGCTGTATTATGGTGTGTAGCATTTAAAATTTCCGAGGATGACGCAGCTTAGAGGGAGCAGAGGTACACCGTGACTGGTCATTTTTCACATTCCCGTTTAGCATCGTCCTGACAGCACTCACATTCACAATGGCCTCCTTGGTCTGGGCCATGTCCGATATGACTCCGTCCGTGATGATGAGGAGGACGAAGTACTGCGAGCCATCCTGCACTGCCGCTGCGTACCTGGGAGAGAGGAGAGCATCAGGGGAGAGAGGAGAGAGGAGAGCATCAGGGAGAGAGGAGAGCATCGGGGGAGAGAGGAGAGCATCAGGGGAGAGAGGAGAGAGGAGAGCATCGGGGAGAGAGGAGAGAGGAGAGCATCGGGGAGAGAGGAGAGAGGAGAGCATCAGGGAGAGAGGAGAGCATCAGGGAGAGAGGAGAGAGGAGAGCATCGGGGGAGAGAGGAGAGAGGAGAGCATCGGGGGAGAGAGGAGAGCATCGGGGAGAGAGGAGAGAGGAGAGAGGAGAGAGGAGAGCATCGGGGGGAGAGGAGAGCATCGGGGAGAGAGGAGAGAGGAGAGCATCGGGGAGAGAGGAGAGAGGAGAGCATCGGGGGAGAGAGGAGAGCATCGGGGGGAGAGAGGAGAGAGGAGAGCATCAGGGGAGAGAGGAGAGAGGAGAGCATCGGGGGAGAGAGGAGAGAGGAGAGAGGAGAGCATCGGGGGAGAGAGGAGAGCATCGGGGAGAGAGGAGAGAGGAGAGCATCGGGGGAGAGAGGAGAGAGGAGAGCATCGGGGAGAGAGGAGAGCATCAGGGAGAGAGGAGAGAGGAGAGCATCGGGGGAGAGAGGAGAGAGGAGAGCATCGGGGGAGAGAGGAGAGAGGAGAGAGGAGAGCATCGGGGAGAGAGGAGAGAGGAGAGCATCGGGGGAGAGAGGAGAGAGGAGAGAGGAGAGCATCGGGGAGAGAGGAGAGAGGAGAGCATCGGGGGAGAGAGGAGAGAGGAGAGCATCGGGGGGAGAGGAGAGAGGAGAGCATCGGGGGAGAGAGGAGAGAGGAGAGCATCGGGGGAGAGAGGAGAGAGGAGAGCATCGGGGGAGAGAGGAGAGCATCGGTGACATGGTTTAGCTAGTTGACCAATTCAGACCAGCTCCCAGTTTGACATGGTTTAGCTGGTTGACCAGTTCAGCTCTCCAGCTGCCAGCTCAGACAAGCTATGAGCACTAGCTGGTTGACCAGCTAGACCAGCTTCATGACCAGCTCATGCCCAGCCAGACCAGCTTATGATGAATTCTCAAGCTGGGCATGTAAAGCAGGTCAATGGAGAACAGAAT
This sequence comes from Conger conger, assembly GCF_963514075.1. Classification (NCBI taxonomy): domain Eukaryota; kingdom Metazoa; phylum Chordata; class Actinopteri; order Anguilliformes; family Congridae; genus Conger; species Conger conger. Next base: position 7,112,819 of record NC_083769.1, read on the forward strand.
GCTGGAGCCTGAAGTCATCCACAGGGAAACTCAATGGACATAGCATGTCATTCTACCCACTGTATCATTTTTACCGAGCATTTCCCTCTCTCCGCTGACAAATAACTAATTGCTACAGAACTACAAGCGGGACGTTCAGCAATATCCAATCAGATCCATGTTTTTAAGAAAATGTCAAATTTATGAAAAGACCAGATAACTTTTTGAAGTATACCAAGGTCTAGCGGTAGATCTACTATCTACTATTATCTAACAGCTAACTATAGACAACTGGCTAACACGCGTCATGTGTTAGCTAGTATACAGTACCTGCACATACAAGAAGGATATACCGTATGTTTGTTTTACAAAGGTTTATTCCCAGGTTAGCTACACAAATGTATAAAACAGTACCCGGAAAAAATATACACTGGGACGAATTATATGCTACACTGCCAGGCATCAGCGTAAGCCTTAGAAAGACATGATGATGTCCACACATGTGATGCCCATGTTCAGTATGGAGGTTCACATTCACACGTTCCCCAGGGTGAGGATGACCGTGTCTAAGACGACCAACCACTTCTGCACTCTCCGTGCGCCCTCGGTACCGTAACTACCCTAAAGAAAGACCGGGTGGCAGATGCTGAGAGATGTGCCCCCTTCATCATGCTAACGTGGAATGTCATCCACGCACTTATGGGCAAGAAGTATGGGCCTGTTCTGAGCACTGAATCTACAAACGAAGATGCGTACACACACATACACACACATATCACACATGCATGCATTGAATACAGTCGCACACACAAACGCACACACATACAGCATGTACTGTTTGTCACAGACAGCCTCATACAATCTGTATGGCATTGCTTGTTGAAATGCAGGCATTATTAAGTTATTTGGAGTGTAAATGAAAATGTGATTGGACTGTTCTACGGTCAAAACAAAATGGGGACGTTATCAGGTTTCAGATATTCATGTTTATTACTGACAATTTTGAAACATCCATTTTCATATTCATAATAATACTCTTCTACTGTGATGGTATATTTTCCATTTTTTCTCGTTTGCTTTCAATTCTATTTCTAATTCTAGTTTTTTAAATGAATATTCTTCCACATCTGACACACACACACACACACACACACTGTATACTGACCTACAGGGTCTGTCTTTTCTCTCACCATCTCACACATACGCTCCAGTTTGCACACAAACACACAAAAAGCATACGCACACACTACCTCCAGCCAGTATAGCTGTTCCTAGAACAACATAACTCTAGTTATAAGGAATGTTTTCACGTTTCCACATGTAAATAGTCGCATTCCAAAACACATCTTTGCTCCGCATCCGGTAGAGCCCTTGGGGACAACAGATTGTGAGGTGTTTCAGTT